>NC_087218.1:60000-75897 GCF_015104395.2 Macrobrachium nipponense
GAACAAATGATGGATGTTCTAAAAAGTTTGCCATGTTTCATTCCAGTTGTATAAAGCGATGCCAGCAGAGAGGTCATCATCAGCGCTGGGGCTCTTGGATCGCCGAAACTCCTGATGCTTTCCGGCATAGGACCAGAGGAACATCTACAGGAACACGGAGTATGATGCTTATATTTGTATGCTAATAGGCAACGACTGTGGTTGTCAGCATCCACAAAAGAATAATTGTCCTAGTACAAATACTGAACAGATAATATAATGTTTAAAATATATATGTGTATATATATATGTGTGTGTGTGTGTGTATTTATACACTATATGTATGTATGTATTTGGCTACATATTCTCGTCATGATTAACCGATTCCAGATACAACCTATAGCTCATGTTCCGGGAGTTGGACAGAAATCTGGCAAGACCACATGGGCGTGTACGGCCTCGTCTGGACGATTAACAAAGGTTCATCCTCTTCTATGAGACAAATCATTGCTCCAGGAGCTATTGAGCAATATGTGCTTGAAAGAGGAGGTTGGTATTTCTAAGCTGCGACATGAATTATGCATGATCTTTTGAACGTGTATGACTCACTTCAGAGGTAGGCTGTTCTCTCCTTGGCGATGCTCTCAGCAGGATAGCTTTGATTTTGTGTGTTTTTGTTTTATTTTATTTCATTTTATTAATTATTTTCTTTATTTTGTTTTTGGTGGAGAGAAGGTTTTAACACTCGGCCAGTAACGAGATTTGACTATAGACATAACTGCTGCAACACTGACCATAACAGAAGCTATCTGTATAGGGTTTATACCAAAGAACGGGATTTGGGATTTGACTATAGACATAACGCTGCAACATTGACCATACCAAGCTATCTGTATAAGGTTTAAACCAAAGAGCTCTTGATTTCAAGTAACAAGATGGATTGGGGACGACCTCTAAATGCAATACTGCAACGTTCCAAAGAAGCTCTTGTCCGTTTAATGGCTTAAGCCTGAAAAAAAAACCTGGGTTTGAACTGCCTGAAGGAATGACGGTTAAAACCCGGGGAATCTATGTGTACAGCATTAGTCTGCGAGAGATGCAACGATCCAACAGTGACTTGGATGCTGAAGATGGTTATACGAATCAGTATCATTTCAGAATTTCATCTTCCCACAGCGACTAAAGATATTCATTCTCTACTTTCTTCCTGCAGGTCCTTACGCTGCCCCAATTGGGGATATAGCAAACGCTTGGATAGGCGTCAACGGAGAGATCGACAATGATTATCCTGACATCCAAATATCGCTCTCACCTGCGCCATTCCACCTCGATAAAGGGCTCTTTGTTCCCATACATCTTCGGCCTGGACAAAGCGGTAAGGAAATCATGATAGAACAAAATAGAAAATAGAGTTTAGGCCAAGGTCAAGCGCTGGGACTAATGAGGTCATTCAGCGCTGAAACGGAAATTGCCAGTATAAAGATCCTCGAATGGTGGAACATGAGGAAAACCTCGCAGTTAGGAGAGGGTGGTAAGTCATAGAGAAAAGAGTACGAACGGAGGTACAGTAAAAGGAATGAAAGGGATTGCAGGTAGGGGCCGAACGGACGCTGCAAAGAACCTGATGTAATGCCTACCGCGCACCGCAGAAGGTGCACTGATGGCACTAACCCCTTAAGGGGGACAAAGAGGTAAAGATTCACAATGCTCTTCTACAGAAAATATAGTTCTTGTTTGATCAAGATAGCTATATCGGCATTATTGATTTTCAAAAGATTTCAAGTTAATTTATTGCTCTAACGCAACATTGTTTAGCCTTTTTACTGCACTGAAGCTCAAATCATATCATGACTACATGTTTTACCTCAGTTAAATAAAATGGTAAAGTTGTAAAAGTTAGAAAATATGCAAAATATCCCTTTTTTTCTCACATTGCTATTTTCTTCTTTTTTATTATCGTATACCCTAAAACATGGTGACTTCTACTTCAACAACGTCAACAAGAGTAAGAGATTTTAACCTTTATTTCTCCGAACAGCTCTACATGCGGCATTATTCCCCCTTGTTTGGTGAGGATGGCTTCACACTAGTCATTAACCTGCTGAGACCCAAGAGTGTTGGATCAGGTGACCCTCAGATCTAGCAACCAGAAGACCTACCTGTTATTGATCCTCAATACCTAAGCCAAGAGGATGATATATACACCTCGCTGAAAGGTACCATATACGATTTGCTGGATGTGCTAATAATAATAATAATATAATAATAATAATAATACCCACAATCATAGGAACATTATGCACGATCCCAAGATCCCTGAAAAGTATATACCTGGATAACCTAGATGCCGAAGTAGCTCCAGGGCTCATGCAGAAGAGCGTGCTGTTAGTAACAGCGCGCATGGAGAGAAAAGTGATGGACCCCTAAGGAGGTAGGATGAAACCCGGAATCCGACACTCATAAATACCACCCAGTCGAATTGGATGGTTGAGATAGAAAATTATTATTATTATTATTATTTTATTAAAAGTAATGGCTACTTTAGCAGCGTTACACTTGTAGAGATTCTTCTTCTAGTTTGCGAATAGCGGCTTTTCTGTGCTACTTAAACAGGCTAGTAGAGCGCCTATAGAGGTCAGGTCATACAGGGTCAAAATAGATGGATATATTTCATTCAAATACAGTCAAAATAAAGGTATATTGAATTTTATAGATAAGCTATGATACCACAGTCATCAAAGTCATTAAACGATTTTCTCTCTCTCTCTCTCTCTCTCTTGTGTTGATGTTGTATGAAACGTATGCAAATATGACTTGAATCAAGCCTAATAGTGCGTTTAACGAGAAAAGAAGACATATTTGATATGAAACAAGTATAAATTGCATACAAACAACGCTCAGCTAAGTAACCGCTAAATCTGTTTATTTGGACAAACAGCAAAATAATCCAGTAAAACCACAGGTTTGGCGTATGGATATGTGCAGTATGACAGTATGCAGAAAAATATTTGCTAAAATAAATTTCATAATATGAAGATAAATACATAGTCCCTCATACTGATTCAGCCTGGAAGGCACAGATTTTAAAATAATGTTATAAATAGCTACGACGTGATGAGTCACGTCTTTATGTAATATATATATATATATAATCTATGTACTATATATATTGAATTTTTGTAACAGAAAGACTTCTTTTTTTGTAGGTATAAAAGCAGCCGTGATAATAGGGAATTCAACTACTTTCAGACAGACTTTTGGGGCTAAGCTGTACAATAATGTAAGTAATAAGTTGGTATTGCTTTAGTTTCGCCTGAAATACATCATAAGCATTGAAGAGTTGACATATACTAGCTGTAAGATAAAAGCTGTAAATTTTATTATTATTATTGTTAAAAAGAATGGCAGAATTAAGCGAGTTGATTTTATATATTGTTTTTTCTGTTTTCCTTCCAATTCGCTTCTCAGGCTCAGCGATGTTTCTGAGTAACTGGCCAAATATTCATACTGGAATTTCTAAAATTATACATAGGTGATCTTGAGCACGACCCCTGCTTGACCTGGACCTGAGATCCTGTTATAATGAAATAAAAGATCACCTTCAGCATTTTTATAATTTTTAGAAATTGCCAGTATGAATATTGGCCAGTTACTCAGAAACATCGCGAGCCTGAGAAGCGAATTGTAAGGAAAACAGAAAAAATAATATATAAAATCAACTCGCTTAATTCTGCCATTCTTTTTAACAGCATTTGCCTAAAAAAGGGACTTCTACCAAATTATTATTATTATTAATATTATTATTATTATTATTTCCTATAGCATTACCAATTCTAATTTCATACCACTATATCAGAACATCTTGGGTGAAGACAAGAGGAACTTAGGGAGTAATGTTATTATTATTGAAAAAGAAACCCACAAAATTACTGTGTATAACGTGTTTACTTATAAGTATTTACATTTTACACTTATAAGTAAACACGTTATACACAGCACTTATGTGGGTTCCTTTTTCAATCTTCAGAAGAAAACTGAAAGAAGTTTTTATTATTATTATTATTATTATTATTATTATTATTATTATTATTATTATTATTATTATTATTATTATTATTATTATTATTATTATTATTAAATGAAAACATCATCTTCAGTCAATTCCAGGTTGTGAAGGGAGACCTTCGGGTCGGACGGGTACTGGGTATGTTTACTTACGTCACATGGCAACTTCCTTTGGCATCCTGCCGGCACTTGCAGATGGGTCGCAGATGACCCCTCTGCTGTCGTCGATCAACGGCTAAGGTTAAAAACCGTCGAATTATATTCAACAGAAGTAAAACTTTTATTTGCTTATCACTTTACCTCTGTTAAATAAATATGTAGTTACGAAATATAACGCCTAATTTAATGTTTTCATAGTAACAAGGTAGCGTTTCTAAAATATATGACTGGAATATCCAGTTATATAAATATAAATATAAATACATATATATGTATGTATATATATATATATATATATATATATATATATATATATATATATATATATATATATATATATATATATATATATGTATACTATATATATATATATATATATATATATATATATATATATATATATATACATATATACATATATATATATATATATATATATATATATATATACACTATATATATATATATATATATATATATATATATATATATATATATATATATATATGTGGGGATACAATCCCCAATGACGTAAAATCCTTCTGTAGTTTAAAATATATATTTTCTTGTACAGGAACTTATAGCTTTCGACCATCAGCTGTCGTCTTGTTTTTAGTGAACAAGACCACAGCTGATGGTCGAAAGCTATAAGTTCCTGTACAAGAAAATATATATTTTAAATTTTTTAAAATACAGAAGGATTTTACATCATTGTGGATTGTATCCCCATTTACTTAGAGGTACGACATAGTACCTAGCTTCTGCATTTATATATATATATATATATATATATATATATATATATATATATTCTAAATATAAATATATCTATACATACATAAATACTACGCAAATATAGATTATATATATATATATATATATATATATATATATATATAGTATATGTATATTGTCAATGGGCTATGTTGAACGTAATCTTTAGCGCTTAGTACGAGGGCTGTCTCGTCAACTTCATTATTATTATTTTTTTTTTTTTTGTTTTTTTTTTTTTTTGCTCTTTTACACTCCTGTAATTCGACTGGGTGGTATTTATAGTGTGGGTTCCGGGTTGCATCCTTCCTCCTTAGGAGTTCATCACTTTTCTTACTTTGTGCGCCGTTTCTAGAATCACACTCTTCTGCATGAGTCCTGGAGCTACTTCACCCTCTAGTTTTTTTCCAGATTCCTTTTCAGGGATCTTGGGATCGTGCCTAGTGTTCCTATGATTATGGGTACGATTTCCACTGGCATATCCCATATCCTTCTTATTTTTATATTTTCAGATCTTGATACTTATCCATTTTTTCCCTTTCTTTCTCTTCAACTCTTGGTGACCATGGTATTTCGACATTTATGAGTGATACTTTCTTCTTGATTTTGTCAATCAACGTCACGTCTCGTCTATTTGCACGTATCACCCTATCCGTTCTGATACCATAGTCCCAGAGGATCATTGCCCGATCGTTTTCTATCACTCCTTCAGGTTGGTGTTCGTACCACTTATTACTGCAAGGTAGCTGGCGTTTCTTGCACAGGCTCCAATGGAAGTGCCGGACATTCGCTTGCTATGTGGTTTATGGTTTCATTTTTCGTATTGCACTTCCTACATATGGGAGAGATGTTATTTCCATCTATCGTTCTTTGGACATATCTGGTTCTTAGGGCCTGATCTTGCGCGCGTTATCATTCCTTCAGTTTCCTTCTTGAGCTCTCCCCTCAGTAGCCATTGCCACGTGTCATCGCTGGCTAGTTCTTTAGTCTGTCTCATGTATTGTCCGTGCATGGGTTTGTTATGCCATTCCTCTGTTCTGTTTGTCTTTCTCCTGTCTCTGTATATTTATGGGATCTTTGTCTACTTTTATCAGTCCTTCTTCCCATGCACTCTTTAGCCACTCGTCTTCACTGGTCTTCATATATTGCCCTAGTGCTCTGTTCTCGATGTTGGACGGCAGTCCGCTATGCTTAGTAGTTCCGCTCCCTCCTTCCTTTCGTGTTATGTATAATCTGTCCGTATTTGCTCTTGGGTGTAGTTCTTTGTGTATTGTCATATGTTTCCTCGTTTTTCTGGTCTATGCTGCGAAGTTCTGCCTTCGTCCATTCACTATTCCTGCGCTGTATCTGATTACTGGCACTGCCCATGTATTTATGGCTTTTATCATATTTGGCGTTGAGTTTTGACTTGAGTATCGCCTTGAGTCTCTGCATATATTCTTTCCTGATCGTGTCCTTCATCTCTTGGTGCTTTATATCCCCTCCTTCCATTATTTCCAGGTATTTGTATCCCGATTCATCTATGTGTTTGATGTTGTTTCCATCTGGTAGCTTTATCCCTTCAGACCTTGTTACTTTGCCCTTTTATGTTGACTAAGGCACATTTTTCTATTCCAAACTCCATCCTGATGTCCCCAGATACAATTCCTACAGTCTGGATTAGGGTATCTATTTCCTTGATGCTCTTACCATACAGCTTGATGTCGTTCATGAACATCAGATGGTCAATTCTGTTGCCTCTTTTCTTGAGTTGGTACCCAGCATCCATCTTCTGCAGTACTTTTGTCATGGGAATCATGGCTACTACGAAGAGTAGTGGGGACAGTGAGTCGCCCACTGGAAGATCCCTCTCCTGATATTAACCTCTGCTAGTCTTATTCCAGAGCTTGTAAGTATTGCATTCCAGTTTGCGCATTGTATTTTTGGGAAGGAAACTGATGGTGTTTTCCTCTGCCCCATATATTTCAGGCATTCTATTAGCCATGTGTGTGGTACCATGTCGAAGGCTTTCTTATAGTCTATCCATGCCATGTTCAGGTTGGTTTTCCTTCTCTTACTGTTCTTCATTACCTTTTTGTCTATCAGGAGGTGGTCATTTGTGCCTCTACACTTCCTTCTGCAGCCTTTCTGTTATTGGGGGATGGTGTTTGTATCCTCTAGGTAATTGTATAGCCTTTCACTGATGATACCTGTTAGTAACTTCCACATTTTTGGTAGGGCGGTGATAGGCCTGTAGTTACTGGCTATATTTCCCTTGCTCTTGTCTTTCTGGACTAAGGGTGTTCTTCCTTTGGTTATCCATTCGGGCGCATGGTGATTTGTGATAAAATGACTGGAGTTGTTCTGCTATTCGTGGGTGTAGGGCCTTGAAGTTTTTAAAGAAAAGCCAGTATCCATGGAACTTCATCTGGACCTGGGGCTTTCCAGTTGGGGCAGTTTTCTTTAGTTTGGTGTCTGACTGTGTCTGTCGTGATGTCAGTGAGTCTTTGTTTTATTCTCCTTGTTTCTTCAGCCTTGACTTCCTGGAGCCATGTTGCATGTTTGTTGTGTGATACCGGATTGCTCCAGATGTTTTCCCAGAGTCTCTTACTTGGTTCAGCTTCAGGAATTTCTTGGTGGTTTGTCATTCCCCTCTTAGTTGGCTGTATAGTCCTTTCTGGTTGGGTTCGAATAGTTGCTTGTTGGTATCCCTTATTCCTGTTCATGTACCGTTGGATCTTATGTGCTTTGGCCTTAACGCCTCTGTTTTACATCTTCTATTGTGTTGTTTAGTCCCCTCTCGTGTACTTTGTATTTCTCGTTGAGTTCCTCCCTTGTTTACTTGCTTCTTAGCCTTTTTCTGCCTTCTCTTTCAGTTTACTCAAGTCAGATTTCATCACTATGGTTTGCTTTCCAGACGCCTTTCCAAGGAGGTTGCTGTTTTGGTTTCTGTTGGGTTGGTTGTGCTGGTGGTGTTGGTGTTCGTATCCCCATCAGTTCTGCTACTAACCTTGTTCCTGCATATGTCAAGTTATTTGTTTCTGTGATATTGGTGGTGTGTATTAGTCTCATTATTTCATTGAACCTCAAAATTGTTTTCTCCCTTTATTCTTATTATTATTATTATTATTATTATTATTATTATTATTATTAAAGTAATGGCTACTTCAGCAGCATTACACTTGGTAGAGATTCTTCTCTAATTTTCCGAATAGCGGCTTTTTCCAGTGCTACTTAGACAGGCTAGTAGAGCGCCTATAGAGGTCATGATCAAATACAGTCTAAATTGGTGTATATATTTGAATTTTGTTTACAGATAAACTATGATACAATAGTATCAAAGTATTAACGATAATATATATGTCTCTCTCTCTCTCTCTCTCTCTCTCTCTCTCTCTCTTCTTTCTCTTTCTTGAAGCAAGCGAGCTTTCGTCTGGAGCTGCCAGACATCCTCGGGCTGGGAAGCTGAGGGTGGACTGATCTGAAGCGGTGTCCGTCCTCGTTTATATTTGGAGTCGACAGCAGGGGTCTGCCCCATGCTGATCTACTATTGGCTGGTGGCGGTAGGTCTTCGTTTTCATTGGTGGCTTGAACCGGGTCTCAAGCCACTTTCCACGCGTTGATGGTTGCGATGCTGTAAGTCCTGCAGCCGCCTAGACCTCCTTAGCGGCGCGGTTACGTCGATGGGCGTTTCGCTACGCTGCGGGACGTCACGGCTAACTTGATTATGGTTGGCTGCAGGAGTATCTCGTTCGGGGGGGCGTTGTCTTCCGTGGAGTTGTCGTGCTCGGTGGTGTCATTGTTGGTGGCAGGTCTTCTCATACTCGTAGGGAGGAGAAATTCTTCCTGCGTCGTATTTAGAATAGGTTTCACTTGCTGGATGAGAAGCGCCTCCAGCAGGCGTAACCGACGGGCATCAGGGGCCTTCCCGATGATCTTCGTGTTTTGGATGATCACATCCCGGGAGATGGCCTCTTGATGTTTGGTGCGTGCGTGATTCTTGATAGCCCCCACTCTTGGGCGTGGCAGGGAGAGCTCTTCGACAGGTGCATGGTAGTCATACCAACGTAGGCGCCGCTGCAACCGACGGACTGGGCAGTATATTGGTACACCATGCGTCTGCTTCAGGGGGTCGTACCTGTGGAGAGGGGTTATTTTTCATAATAAGGTCGCGCGTCCTCCGATTCTGGTAGTAGATAATTAGGTCGATATTTTTGGTGTCGTCGGTCGGGGATACATTTTCAGAAAATAATTTTCTTAACTGAGTCCTCTTCTTCACGGTAATGAGAACTCATGAAGGCTTTATAATACAGCTTGATATTATCCTGGGGGCGTGGTGCGGGCTCTCACTACCGTACCATTTCTCCAGGGCTGTACGGACTCTCTGCTTATTGATTTATTAGAATACCCGTTATTTACGAGTACTTGGGAGGCGCGGTCGAGTTCCTGAGGAGTGTGGCTGCCAGGTCGAGCAGTGGGAGAGGGCTCTCCTGACGAAGGCCCTGACGGTCGTGCTTTTGAATCTGGCGGGGCACTCGCTGTCACCATTGAGGCAAAGTCCTAGGTTGGTTTTTCTTTCGTGTAGACGGAAGTACGGAGGCCGTCTTCCGTCTTTACTCACAAGGACGTCGAGGAAGGGGAGCCGATCGTCGGTGCTGTATTCAACCGTGTAATTCAGCACGCTGCACTGCTGAAATGCCTGACGGAGGGCTTCTACCTCATTCTCGGCGTCGACTTGAACAAAGATGTCGTCGATATATCGTCCATATCTGCGGGGTTGCTGCATCCTAGCAAAGACTCGTTCCTCCACGGTTCCCATGTAAAAGTTAGCGAAGAGTACCCCCCACCCAGTGGGGAGCCCATCGCTACGCCGTCCTTTTGGCGGTACATCTGGCCACGGTGGGTGGAGAAGGGCCTTCTTTGTGCAGATCTCCAGCAGCGTACGGAGCGAGGCTTCGGGTATGAGTGCGGGGCGCCGTCGACTGACTCCTGTAGACACGCTCAAGGATGATGTCAATTTGGTTTCGTCGACAGGCACGTTCGTAAACAGGGACTCTACGTCCAGCGAGGCGATAATCCCGGTGCCAGGGGCGCGGTCTTGATGACTTCTAGGAATTCTACTGACGACTGCAGGCTGTACCGACTCGGGACGTAGGGAGTCAAAATTTTGGTTAAGACGTTTGCCAAGGCGTAAGTAGGGGCGGGCGTTCTGGCTGATGATCGGCCGGAGGGGGTTTTTTTCCTGGTTTGTGAGTTTTTTTATGTTACCATATAGATAACCCAGGCTGTAGTCTCCTTGTATGGGCGGGAGGTGGACAGCGTTAGTCGCAGCATTCACTACACTGATGACCACCCGTTGGCCTCCCTCTTGATGTCGTCTGTCGGGTTTCTTGTCAGGCGCTCGAACTTGCTACGTCGGACAAAATGGCATCCAGCTTCTCGTGGTATTCAGCAGTGTCAATCAAGACGAAGGCTGCCGTCTTGTCGGCAAATAGTAATCAAGACTACCGAACTGCGTGCTATCCAGAATGAGACCAGAGACTGCGGCGGAGGTGGGAGAGAGTGAGAAGCAGCCCTGGCACCAGTGAAGTAGGAGGAGGAACCTATAGCAGCACGTCCTGGTGCCCTTCGAGAAGAAGGTAGTCATGGATTGGACAACACCGAATTCGATAATCCTGAACGTGACACACCCATTGAAGAAGACAACCCCCGTGCCCCGCAGGAGATGTACCAATGTACCCTGGGAACATCGAGAGATGCCTCGCCCGCCTTAAGGAGGACGACATGAAGCAACGGATGAGAGGTGCCATTCGTAAGCTCATTTCCCTGAACGGCGGCAAAAACTCCGCATCCCTGAACGAACCCAAGGATATATCAACCTTACTGACTACGACCCCCACCCCCGATCAAGACGCCCTTCTGAAGCTGGGTCGGTCTTAATTGCCACTTCATTTCGAGACCCAGACCTCACGACAAGAGACTCGAAATAAGCGAGTTGCTCCTCGACTCCATCCAGCAGCTCGAAGCCCGGAGCATCGTGAGAACTACCGACGCCCTTCAAACCCCTCCTACTTGCTGAAGCCCTTACGGAGAGGGGCTCGCACTCCAGCGGGATCCTCACCAAGGAGATGAAGAAAGCGGCGAAGGAACTGAAGGAGAAAGAAGAACATCACGGTGCGACGCGCGGACAAGACGGCAGCCTTCGTCTTGATTGACCACTGCTGAATACCACGAGAAAGGCTGATGCCATTTTGTCCGACGAGAGCAAGTTCGAGCGCCTGACAAGAACCCGACAAAAGACATCAAGAGGGAGGCCAACGGGTCATCAGTGTAGTGAATGCTGCGACTAACGCTGTCCACCTCCCGCCCATACAAGGAGACTACAGCCTGGGTTATCTATATGGTAACATAAAAACTCAAACCAGGAAGCCCCCTCCGGCCGATCATCAGCCAGACGCCCGCCCCTACTTACGCCTTGGCCAAACGTCTTAACCAAATTTTGACCCCCTACGTCCCGAGTCGGTACAGCCTGCAGTCGTCAGTAGAATTCCTAGAAGTCCATCAAGGACGCCCCTGGCACCGGGATTATCGCCTCGCTGGACGTAGAGTCCCTGTTTACGAACGTGCCTGTCGACGAAAAACCATTGACATCATCCTTGAGTTTGTCGTGTCTACAGGAGTCAGTCGACGGCGCCCCTCAACATACCCGAAGACCTCGCTCCGTACGCTGCTGGAGATCTGCACAAAGAAGGCCCCTTTACTCATCCACCAGTGGCAGATGTACGCCAAAAGGACGGCGTAGCGATGGGCTCCCCACTGGGGGTACTCTTCGCTAACTTTTACATGGGAACCGTGGAGGAACGAGGTCTTCGCTAGGATGCAGCAACCCCGCAGATATGGACGATATATCGACGACATCTTTGTTCAAGTCGACGCCGAGAATGATGTAGAAGCACCTCCGTCAGGCATTTCAGCAGTGCAGCATGCTGAATTACACGGTTGAATACAGCACCGACGATCGGCTCCCCTTCCTCGACGTCCTTGTGAGTAAGACGGAAGACGGCCTCCGTACTTCCGTCTACACAAAGAAAACCAACCTAGGACTTTGCCTCAATGGTGACAGCGAGTGCCCCGCCAGATTCAAAGCACGACCGTCAGGGCCTTCGTCAGGAGAGCCCTCTCCCACTGCTCGACCTGGCAGGACACTCATCAGGAACTCGACCGCGCCTCCCAAGTACTCGTAAATAACGGTATTCTAATAAATCAATAAGCAGAGAAGTCCGTACAGCCCTGGAGAAATGGTACGGTAGTGAGAGCCCGCAACCACGCCCCCAGGATAATATCAAGTTGTATTATAAAGCCTTCATGAGTTCTCATTACCGTGAAGAGAGGACTCAGTTAAGAAAATTATTTCTGAAAATGTATCCCGACCGACGACACCAAAAATATCGACCTAATTATCTACTACCACAATCGGAGGACGCGTGACCTTATTATGAAAAATAACCCCTCTCCACAGGTACGAGACCCCCTAAAGCAGACGCATGTGGTGTACCAATATACATGCCCAGTCCGCGGTTGCAGCGGCGCCTACGTTGGTATGACTACCATGCGCCTGTCGAAGAGACTCTCCTCCACGCCCAAGAGGGGGCTATCAAGAATCACGCAGCACCACATCAAGAGGCCATCTCCCGGGATGTGATCATCCAAAACACGAAGATCATCGGGAAGGCCCCTGATGCCCGTCGGTTACGCCTGCTGGAGCGCTTCTCATCCAGCAAGTGAAACCTATTCTAAATACGACGCAGGAGAATTTCTCCTCCCTACGAGTATGAGAAGACCTGCCACCAACAATGACACCACCGAGCACGACAACTCCACGGAAGACAACGCCCCCGAACGAGATACTCCTGCAGCCAACCATAATCAAGTTAGCCGTGACGTCCCGCAGCGTAGCGAAACGCCCATCGACGTACCGCGCCGCTAAGGAGGTCTAGGCGCTGCAGGACTTACAGCATCGCAACCATCAACGCGTGGAAAGTGGCTTGAGACCCGGTTCAAGCCACCAATGAAAACGAAGACCTACCGCCACCAGCCAATAGTAGATCAGCATGGGGCAGACCCCCTGCTGTCGACTCCAAATATAAACGAGGACGGACACCGCTTCAAGATCAGTCCACCCTCAGCTTCCCAGCCCGAGGATGTCTGGCAGCTCCAGACGAAAGCTCGCTTGCTTCAAGAAAGAGAAAGAGAGAGAGAGAGAGAGAGAGAGAGAGAGAGAGAGAGACATATATATATATCGTTAATGACTTTGATAACTATGGTATCATAGTTTATCTGTAAAATTCAAATATATACACCAATTTAGACTGTATTTGATCATGACCTCTATAGGCGCTCTACTAGCCTGTCTAAGTAGCACGGAAAAAGCCGCTATTCGGAAAATAGAGAAGAATCTCTACAAGTGTAATGCTGCTGAAGTAGCATTACTTTTAATAAAGTATGCTTGAGCAGAGGGTCTGCTTCCTAAGTATATTATTATTATTATTATTATTTTATTATTATTATTATTAATTATTATTACAGAGTTCACGGAGTGAAAGGCCTGAGAGTCATTGACGCGTCTATAATGCCCGTAATCGTCTCGGCTAATCCGATGGCAGCGTCGATCATGATCGGGGAGAAGGGAGCCGACCTCATCAAGCAAGACTGGGGCCTCAATGTCGGATACTGAAACCAGCGTTGTTTGGCGTAACATCGACTTTGTAAATATCTTTTCCAATAAAACAAATACTTCTTGAGGTGTCCCCTTATTCTCTCATTATTTACTGGGATGTTGATTAGACAAGGGGTTTTAAATGCGAAATTGAAATATTTAAGGTTGATTTTTTAATTTCCTTTTTAGTTGACATCTGATTGGCTGATTTGAATTGTAACCTCTGGTGGGCAGTAAGCACCATGAGCTTCCACCATTCACGATTAGGTTTAATGATGTCGTCTGCAGGTATTTATCGTCAAATAAAGAAATGAAAAGTAGTGGAAAAAGTTAAAATGAATTATTCGGCCTTATCTCCGACTGTATGCCAAGAAAATAATTATTTGCTATCGGGAAAGGGCTCAAGAATGAACTAAGTAAGCTAGTTCGTTTACAGAATAACCGATGAAAATACCAGTTACGATACAGGAGACGGACGTACTGGCAATTGTGGTGAGAGAGAGAGTTACCCATGAAAACCTGCGTCATTTACTGACTTTGTCGTTACGGTTGTTTCCATCAAAGAAAACGTTATTGTCTCCGGATTTCTGCGATGACTCAAGAAGTAGGTCTATCGCTAAGTCGCTGGTATGTAGTACTATGTATGTTGGCACAGGGGTACGGCAGCCGTATCCCTGATTGCGATAGATATTGGTACGGCAGTGAATTGCGCATGCGTCAGTTTCAGACTTCCTGCCGTAAAAAATAACATAGTGTAGTGGGGGCACGTCAGATTCTGTCAGTGGTGCCGTATTGCGCTATTGACTTGCTGTAGGTACGGCAGTTTGCTAATCATGCAGCAGTTGCCGTACACTGTTGATAAGAGATATAGGTACGGCACTAGAAGATCAGCGTCAGTAGTAATAATAGTCGAACTGAATTGTTTCGCTGAACATGTTCAATTCAAAATGTCAAAGTGAAGCACCATACTGTCGTCACAAAGCACCAAAACATTTTGTCAATAATGAAAATATAAAAAATTCCAATAATACTTAAACATATTTTAGATTTCGATTACTTACATGAAAATAAAACTAAACTAATCTATCTGTGTACTTCAAATCTTCTTTGAATATCTGAACTGTGTCATAATACATCAGTTGTCGCTGAAAAACATGTTTTCAGGTTTCAACGAGCTGAATAAAGCAATAGACGTCTACGAAGAGTCAAACTTCCAGAAACTGTATATCCGTAGGTCACGAACGATCGAATCGGTCCTGAAAAGAGCTCCGAAGAGGAGATTCCAAGAAGACTTGAAGTACACAGAAATCGTGCTCTGCTGTATTCATGGTAGTAAGGAAAACTACCAAAGTCGACCCTCTGGTAAACGGCCTAATCAATCGTAAGTAATCATCCAAATCAGGTCTATATAACATTATGTTTCCATATTGGACGCACTACTGACTGCTGCACTACCTTACTATAACTATAGCTAAGCTTCAAATCTTTGAATCTCCTCTTTCGGAGCTCTTTTCAGGGCCGTCGATCGATAGTGACCTACGGATATACAATTTCTGGAAGTTTGACTCTTCGTAGACGTCTATTACTTTTTTCAGCGTCGTTGAAACCTGAAACATCTGTGTTTCAGCGAAACTGATGTATTATTAAACGGTTCACGTTGTAGGTCGTCATTTTCTTGCGTGACTGAAATGCTTGAGGCGGTAAAGAAGGGTTCGGCATCCGCAATTCACAGCCGTACCAATATCTGTCGCATCAGGGATACGGGGGCTGCTTTACCAATATCCAGTTCGATGTAGGTTTGATCAAGACGGAATAACATAAGGTGTGTTTGTCATGTATAAATATCTCTTAATGATGATTTTCTTATGACTCATGTATTTACCATACTGCATATGTATACAGTACCGATGTGTCAATTGTCCCGACTTAAACATTCGGAGGCTACCATACATTTTAGGACAATTAACTCAGACTAGCCTATACATAACAATTCAAACCATAGGCTAATATAAGGTACCTCATAGGCCTAGACTACTATACTTCTTGGCCTATCCTTAGCTGGAACAGGTACTTGACGTCGGAGACGGTCGAATTTTCATTGTTGTAATAAGGGACGAGGGAAAGGCTGACTCACGGTTTTTTTTTTATTTTTTTTTTTTAATATTTCTTCTTAACAGTAGGTGGGTACATTGTAAAAGCAGCTTATTCCTAGCTGTACTCCTTCAATA
>NC_087218.1:76397-93897 GCF_015104395.2 Macrobrachium nipponense
TATTGAAGGAGTACAGCTAGGAATAAGCTGCTTTTACAATGTACCACCTACTGTTAAGAAAAAATATTAAAAAAAAAAAAAAAAAAAACACCGGGAGCCAGATTTTCCCTCATCCCTTATTACAACAATGAAGATTCGACCGTCTCCGACGTCAAGTACCTGTTCCAGCTAAGGATAGGCCAAGAAGTATAGTATAGCAGCCTATGGTTTGAATTGTTATGTATAGGCTAGTCTGAGTTAATTGTCCTAAAATGTATGGTAGCCTCCGAATGTTTAAGTCAAGACAATTGACACATCAGTACTGTATACATATGCAGTATGGTAAATACATGAGTCATAAGAATATCATCATTAAGAGATATTTATACATGACAAACACACCTTATGTTATTCCGTCTTGATCAAACCTACATCGAACTGGATATTGGTAAAGCAGCCCCCGTATCCCTGATTGCGACAGATATTGGTACGGCTGTGAATTGCGGATGCCGAACCCTTCTTTACCGCCTCAGGCATTTCAGTCACGCAAGAAAATGACGACCTACCAACGTGAACCGTTTAATAATACATCAGTTTTCGCTGAAACACAGATGTTTCAGGTTTCAATGAGCTGAAAAAAGCAATAGACGTCTACGAAGAGTCAAACTTCCAGAAATTGTATATCCGTAGGTCACTAGCCATCGAATCAGCCCTGAAAAGAGCTCCGAAGAGGAGATTCAAAGAAGATTTGAAGCATAGCTATAGTTATAGTAAGGTAGTGCAGCAGTCAGTGGTGCGTCCAATATAGGAAACATGCTGTTAATATAGACCTGATTTGGATGATTACTTACGATTTGGTAGTTTTCCTTATTACCATGAATACAGCAGAGCACGATTTCTGTGTACTTCAAGTCTTCTTGGAATCTCCTCTTCGGAGCTCTTTTCAGGACAGATTCGATCGTTCGTGACCTACGGATATACAGTTTCTGGAATTTTGACTCTTCGTAGGCGTCTATTGCTTTATTCAGCTCGTTGCAACCTGAAAACATCTGTTTTTCGGCGAAAACTGGTGTATATACAGTTTCTGGAAGTTTGACTCTTCGTAGACGTCTATTGCTTTATTCAGCTCGTTGAAACCTGAAAACATCTGTTTTTCGGCGAAAACCGATGTATTATTACACGGTTCAGAGATTCAAAGAAGATTTGAAGTACACCGATAGATTAGTTTAGATTTATTTTTCATTTAAGTAGTCAAAATCTAAATATGTTTAAGTATTATTGTAATTTTTTATATTTCCATTTACTGCCAAAATGTTTTGGTGCTTTGGTGATGACGGTATGGTGCTTCACTTTGACATTTTGAATTTAACATGTTCAGCGAAACAATTCAGTTCGACTATTATTACTACTGTCACTGATCTTCTAGTGCCGTACCTATAGCTCTTATCAACAGTGTACGGCAACTGCTGCATGATTAGCAAACTGCCGTACCTACAGCAAGTCAATAGCGCAATACGGCACCAATGACAGAATCTGACGTAACCCCCCTACACTATGTTATTTGTAAGGCAGGAAGTCTGAAACTGACGCATGCGCAATTCACTGCCGTACCAATATCTATCGCAATCAGGGATACGGCTGCCGTATCCCTGTGCCAACATACATAGTACTACATACCAGCTACTTAGCGATAGACCTACTTCTTGAGTCATCGCAGAAATCCGGAGACAATGAACGTTTTCTTTGATGGAAACCGTAACGACAAAGTCAGTAAATGACGCAGGTTTTCATGGGTAACTCTCTCTCCACAATTGCCAGTACGTCCGCCTCCTGTCTCCTGTATCGTAACTGGTATTTTCATCGGTTATTCTGTAAAAGAACTAGCTTACTTAGTTCATTCCTGAGCCCTTTCCCGATAGCAAATAATTATATTGTTGGCATACAAGTCTGAGATAAGGCCGAATAATTCATTTATCAAGCTATTTTGACCCCACATTAACTTTTCCACTACTTTTCCTTTCTATTTTTGACGATAAATGCCTGCAGACGACATCAATTGAACCTAATCGTGATTGGTGGAAGCTCATGGTGCTTACTGTCCACCAGAGGTTACAATTCAAATCAGCTAATCAGATGTCAGTTCAAAAGGAAATTAAAAAATCAACCTAGAATATTTAAATTTCGCATTTAAAACCTCTTGTCTAATCAACATCCCAGTAAATAATGAGAGAATAAAGGGACACCTCAAGAAGTATTTGTTTTATTGGAAAAGATATTTACAAAGTCGATGTTACGCCAAACAACGCTGGTTTCAGTATCCGACATTGAGGCCCCAGTCTTGCTTGATGAGGTCGGCTCCCTTCTCCCCGATCATGATCGACGCTGCCATCGGATTAGCCGAGACGATTACGGGCATTATAGACGCGTCAATGACTCTCAGGCCTTTCACTCCGTGAACTCTGTAATAATAATAATAATAATAATAATAATAATAATAATAATAATAATAATAATAAAGGGAGAAAACAAGTGAGGTCAATGAAATAATGAGACTAATACACACCACCAATATCACAGAAACAAATAACTTGACATATGCAGGAGCAAGATTAGTAGCAGAACTAATGGAGATACGAACACCAACACCAGCACAACCAACCCAACAGCAACCAAAACAGCAACCTCCTTGGAATAGGCGCCTGGAAAAGCAAATCATGGTGATGAGATCTGACTTGAGTAAACTGAAAGAGAAGGCAGAAAAAAGGCTAAGAAGCAAGAAAACAAGGGAGGAACTGAACGAGAAATACAAAGTACACGAGAGGGGACTAAACAACACATAGAAGATGTAAAACAGAGGCTTAAGGCCAAAGCACATAAGATCCAACGGTACATGAACAGGAATAATGGATACCAACAGAACAAACATTCGGAACCAACCAGAAAAGACTATACAGCATGGGAAGAAGGACTGATAAAAGTAGACGAAGACCCAGAAATATACAGACAGGAGAAAGACAAGCAGAACAGAGGAATGGCATAACAAACCAATGCACGGACAATACATGAGACAGACTAAAGAACTAGCCAGCGATGACACGTGGCAATGGCTACTGAGGGGAGAGCTCAAGAAGGAAACTGAAGGAATGATAACAGAAGCTCAAAATCAGGCCCTAAGAACCAGATATGTCCAAAGAACGATAGATGGAAATAACATCTCTCCCATTTGTAGGAAGTGCAATACGAAAAATGAAACCATAAACCACATAGCAAGCGAATGTCAGGCACTTTCACAGAACCAGTACAAAAAGAGGCATGATTCAGTAGCAAAACGATCAGGCAAAGACCCTCTGGGACTGTGGTATCAGAACAGATAGGGTGATACGTGCTAATAGACCAGACGTGACGTTGATTGACAAAATCAAGAAGTATCACTCATAGATGTCGCAATACCATGGGACACCAGAGTTGAAGGGAAAAAATGGATAAGTATCAAGACCTGAAAATAGAAATAAGAAGGATATGGGATATGCCAGTGGAAATTGTACCCATAATCATAGGGACACTAGGCACGATCCCAAGATCCCTGAAAAGGAATCTGGAAAAACTAGAGGCTGAAGTAGCTCCAGGACTCATGCAGAAGAGTGTGATTCTAGAAACGGCGCACATAGTAAGAAAAGTGATGGACTCCTAAGGAGGCAGGATGCAACCCGGAACCCCACACTATAAATACCACCCAGTCGAATTAGAGGAGTGTGATAGAGCAAAAAAATAAAATAATAATGAAGTTGACGAGACAGCCTCGTACTAAGCGCTAAAGAAAATATACATACATACATATATACATATATATATATATATATATATATATATATATATATATATATATATATATATCTATATATATATAAATAACTACATTTGTGCATGTATTTATGTATGTATAGATATATTTATAATATATATATATATATGCGCGCGCGCGCGTGTGTGTGTGTGTGTGCAGAAGCTGGGTACTATGTCTTACCTCTAAGTAAATGGGGATACAATCCACAATGATGTAAAATCCTTCTGTAGTTTAAAATATATATTTCTTATAAAGGAACTTATAGCTTTCGACCATCAGCTGTGTCTTGTTCACTAAAAAACAAGACGACAGCTGATGGTCGAAAGCTATAAGTTCCTGTACAAGAAATATATAATTTTAAACTACAGAAGGATTTTACATCATTGGGGATTGTATCCCCGTATACATATATATATATATATATATATATATATATATATATATATATATATATATATATATATATATATATATTTATATTTATATTTATATAACTGGATATTCCAGTCATATATTTTAGAAACGCTACCTTGTTAGTATAAAAACATTAAATTAGGTGTTATATTTTCGTAACTACATATTTATTAATCAGAGGTAAAGTGATAAGCAAATAAAAGTTTTACTACTGTTGAATATAATTCGACGGTTTTTAACCTTAGCCGTTGATCGACGACAGCAAAGGGGTCATCTGCAGGACCCATCTTGCAAGTGCCGGCAGGATGCCAAAAGGAAGTTGCCATGTGACGTAAGTAACATACCCAGTAGCCGTCCGACCCGAAGGTCTCGCCTTCACAACCTGGAATTGACTGAAGATGAGTTTTGTTTTCAATTTAATAATAATAATAATAATAATAATAATAATAATAATAATAATAATAATGATAATAATAAAAACTTCTTTCAGTTTTGTTCTTCTGAAGATTGAAAAAGGAACCCCACATAAGTGCTGTGTATAAAAGTGTTTACTTATAGTTGTAAAATGTAAATACTTATAAGTAAACCGTTTGTTAACACAGTAATTTTGTGGGTTTCTTTTTCAATAATAATAACATTACTCCCTAAGTTCCTCTTGTCTTCACCCAAGATGTTCTGATATAGTGGTATGAAATTAGAATTGGTAATGCTATAGGAAATAATAATAATAATAATATTAATAATAATAATAATTTGGTAGAAAGTCCCTTTTTTAGGCAAATGCGTGTAAAAAAAGAATGGCAGGAATTAAGCGAGTTGATTTATATATTATTTTTTTCTGTTTTCCTTACAATTCGCTCTCAGGCTCGCGATGTTTCTGAGTAACTGGCCAATATTCAATACTGGCAATTTCTAAAAATTATAAAAATGCTGAAGGTGATCTTTTATTTCATTATAACAGGATCTCAGGTCCAGGTCAAGCAGGGATCGTGGTCAAGATCACCTATTTTTATAATTTTTAGAAATTCCCAGTATGAATATTGGCCAGTTACTCAGAAACATCGCTGAGCCTGAGAAGCGAATTGGAAGGAAAACAGAAAAAACAATATATAAAATCAATCTCCGCTTAATTCTGCCATTCTTTTTAACAATAATAATAATAAAAAATTACAGGCTTTTATCTACAGCTAGTATATGTCAACTCTTCAATGCTTATGATGTATTTCATGGCGAAACTAAAAAAGCAATACCAACTTATTACTTACATTATTGTACAGCTTAGCCCCAAAAGTCTGTCTGAAAGTAGTTGAATTCCCTATTATCAGGTGGCTGCTTTATACCTACAAAAAAAGAAGTCTTTCTGTTACAAAAATTCAATATATATAGTATATAGATTATATATATATATATTACATAAAGACGTGACTCATCACGTCGTAGCTAGTTATATAACATTATTTAAAATCTGTGCCTTCAGGCTGAATCAGTATGAGGGACTTATGTATTTATCTTCATATTATGAAATTTATTTTAGCAAATATTTTTCTGCATACTGTCATACTGCACATATCCATACGCCAAACCTGTGGTTTTACTGGATTATTTTGCTGTTTGTCCAAATAAACAGATTTAGCGGTTACTTAGCTGAGCGTTGTTTGTATGCAATTTATACTTGTTTCATATCAAATATGTCTTCTTTTCTCGTTAAACGCACTATTAGGCTTGATTCAAGTCATATTTGCATACGTTTCATACAACATACAACAAGAGAGAGAGAGAGAGAGAGAAGAGATTGAGAGAGAGAGAGAGAGAGAAGAGAGGCGAGAGAGAGAAAAATCGTTAATGACTTTGATGGACTATGGTATCATAGTTTATCTGTAAAATTCAAATATATACACCTATTTTGACCCTGTATTTGACCATGACCTCTATAAGCGCTCTACTAGCCTGTTTAAGTAGCACAGAAAAAGCCGCTATTCGCAAACTAGAGAAGAATCTCTACAAGTGTAACGCTGTTGAAGTAGCCATTACTTTTAATAAAATAATAATAATAATAATAATAATAATAATAATAATAATAATAATAATAATAATAATAATAATTTTCTATCTCAATCATCCAATTCGACTGGGTGGTATTTATAAGTGTCGGATTCCGGGTTTCATGCTACCTCCTTAGGGGTCCATCACTTTTCTCACCATGCGCGCTGTTACTAACAGCACGCTCTTCTGCATGAGTCCTGGAGCTACTTCGGCATCTAGGTTTTCCAGGTAAATATGTTTTCAAGGATCTTGGGATCGTGCATAATATTCCTATGATTGTGGGTGGTATTAATTTTATTATTATTATTATTATTATTAAAATTATTATTATTATTATTATTATTATTATTATTATATTAGCACATTAAAAAACATTCAGCAAATCGTATATCGTACCTTTCAGTAAGGTGTATATATCATCCTCTTGGCTTAGGTATTGAGGATCAATAACAGGTAGGTCTTCTGGGTTGCTAGATCTGAGGGTCACTGATCCAACACTCTTGGGTCTCAGCAGGTTAATGACTAGTGTGAAGCCATCCTCACCAAACAAGGGGGAATAATGCCGCATGTAGAGCTGTTCGGAAGAAATAAAGGATAAAATCTCTTACTCTTGTTGACGTTGTTGAAGTAAAAGTCACCATGTTTTAGGGTATACGATAAGAAAAAAGAAGAAAATAGTAATGTGAGGAAAAAAAAAGGGATATTTGAATATTATCTAACTTTTACAACTTCACATTTATTTAACTGAGGTAAAACATTTATTCGTGATATGATTTGAGCTTCAGTGCAGTAAAAAGGCTAAACAGTGTTGCGTTAGAGCAATAAATAAACTTAAAATCTTTTGAAAATCAATAATGCCGATATAGCTATCTTGATCAAACAAGATTTTCTTGTAGAAGAGCATTGTGAATCTTTACCTCTTTGTCCCCCTTAAGGGGTTAGTGCCATCAGTGCACCTTCTGCGGTGCGCGGTAGGCATTACATCAGGTTCTTTGCAGCGTCCGTTCGGCCCCTACCTGCAATCCCTTTTCATTCCTTTTACTGTACCTCCGTTCGTACTCTCTTCCCACCCTCTCCTAACTCCGGGGTTTTCCTCATGTTACACCATTCAAGCATCTTTATACCGGCAATTTCCGCTTCAGCGCTGAATGACCTCATTAGTCCCAGCGCTTGACCTTTGGCCTAAACTCTATTTTCTATTTTGTTCTATCTGAGTTCCTTACCGCTTTGTCCAGGCCGAAGATGTAGGGAACAAAGAGCCCTTTATCGAGGTGGAATGGCGCAGGTGAGAGCGATATTTGGATGTCAGGATAATCATTGTCGATCTCTCCGTTGACGCCTATCCAAGCGTTTGCTATATCCCCAATTGGGGCAGCGTAAGGACCTGCAGGAAGAAAGTAGGGAATGAATATCTTTAGTCGCTGTGTGAAGATGAAATTCTGAAATGATACTGATTCGTATAACCATCTTCAGCATCCAAGTCACTGTTGGATCGTTGCATCTCTCGCAGACTAATGCTGCACACATGATTCCCCGGATTTAACCGTCATTCCTTCAGGCAGTTCAAACCCAGGTTTTTTTTTCAGGCTTAAGCCATTAAACGGACAAGAGCTTCTTTGGAACGTTGCAGTATTGCATTTAGAGGTCGTCCCCAACCCATCTTGTTACTTGAAATCAAGAGCTCTTTGGTATAAACCTTATACAGATAGCTTGGTATGGTCAATGTTGCAGCAGTTATGTCTATAGTCAAATCCCAAATCCCGTTCTTTGGTATAAACCCTATACAGATAGCTTCTGTTATATGGGTCATGTTGCAGCAGTTATGTCTATAGTCAAATCCCAAATCCCGTTTCTTTGGTATAAACCTATACAGATAGCTTCTGTTATATGGTCAATGTTGCAGCAGTTATGTCTATAGTCAAATCTCGTTACTGGCCGAGTGTTAAAACCTTCTCTCCACCAAAAACAAAATAAAGAAAATAATTAATAAAATGAAATAAAATAAAACAAAAACACACAAAATCAAAGCTATCCTGCTGAGAGCATCACCCAGGAGAGAACAGCCTACCTCTGAAGTGAGTCATACACGTTCAAAAGATCATGCATAATTCATGTCGCAGCTTAGAAATACCAACCTCCTCTTTCAAGCACATATTGCTCAATAGCTCCTGGAGCAATGATTTGTCTCATAGAGGAGGATGAACCTTTGTTAATCGTCCAGACGAGGCCGTACACGCCCATGTGGTCTTGCAGATTCTGTCCAACTCCGGAACATGAGCTATAGGTTGTTATCTGGAATCGGTTAATCATGACGAGAATATGTAGCCATATAGTGTATAAATACACACACACACACATATATATATACACATATATATTTTAAACATTATATTATCTGTTCAGTATTTGTACTAGGACAATTATCTTTTGTGGATGCTGACAACCACAGTCATTCCCTATTAGCATACAAAATATAGTATCATACTCCGTGTTCCTGTAGATGTTCCTCTGGTCCTATGCCGGAAAGCATCAGGAGTTTCGGCGATCCAAGAGCCCCAGCGCTGATGATGACCTCTCTGCTGGCCATCGCTTTATACAACTGGAATGAAACATGGCAAACTTTTCAGAACATCCATCATTTGTTCTTTTATCTGACAGTCTTTGTTGATTTGTAGAGTCCACACCGGACCACTTATTACTCACTTTCATGCCCTAAAGGTCTGGCAGAATCCAGCTTAAGTAAGTATATATCTTAGTTTAAGAGACCAATGAGCTGATTAACAGCTATCCAAGGGCTGGCCTGAATAATTATATTTTTATACACGTGGCTAGGAAAAAACAAATTGACTACTTAGCAACGGTACCTGCAGCTTGCTGTGGGATCCGAACTACATTCTATCGAGAAATGAATTTCCAATCACCAGAAATAAATTTCTCTGGTTCCGCACTGGCGGAAGCGCGGAACGAACTCGGGCTACCAGAGTGATAGGCGAGTACGCAACCCACTGTCCAATGAGGAACTAGAATCCAGCTTAATCCGAATCAACCAACCGTTCATACACTGGCAGAAGTAGGTAAAGAAAAAGCAAATACAGAAATGTATTGAAGTACGTTTCTGCTCGAGATAAGGACTCGTTACATCTCGTTATTTTTCTGACTTATTGCCATGGCTAAATCGTGTTAAATCGTTCTCCTATAGTAGATTCACATCAACCGTGCATTTGATGTCTAGAACAGTCCCTTACGACGCTCCTGATTGGCTGTTGATAAGCCAATCACAGGGTTGGAAACTCTCAGTCTCTCGAGAGAGTTCTCATAGGCAGGATGTATGTTCCACCTCTCCTGAAAGATGCATCCTACCCATGTGAATTCTCGAGAGAGAGACTGAGAGTTTCCAGCCCTGTGATGTGATTGGCTTATCAACAGCCAATCAGGAGCGTCGTGAGGGACTGGCCTAGACATCAAATGCACGGTTGATGTGAATGTACTACAGTTAAATTGACATTATTTCAGAGTTTAGTTGATGGAATTATTATTCCAAGCATATCAGGAAACGGTTACTCAACTGGACTTAAAAAAAAAAAACACACACTGACCACGTTATCGTGTTTGAATATCACTCCCTTGGATCCTTTCTCGTCATCCAAGATGATCTGAAACAGTGGCATGAAATTAGAATTGGTAACGCGAGAAAATGGTCACCAAGAACAAATAGCAATCAGTAAATGTATTCCTTAATAAAACTACTATGCAATAGGAAAGTGAAGGATTCAATTCAAAGTTTCAATTCAAATGCCATTTCAGTGGGTACATATAATCACTGCGCACCCATAGACTACAGACAAGTATCTGGCGTACGGGATTTTATTTTTATCTTGAATTATGAATGCAGAAGGATTTATCCTTTTACAGTAAATCAAATATCTAATCTGTATTGTGGTTACGTTTAGCTAAAGTACAAACACCACAGTTTATTCTAAGTACAGCACAGTTATCACTGTCTCCAGTACCATTTATTCTTTATGTTCTTACATTACCATGTTAGCAATATGAACTTACAGAATTCACAATCTTAAAAGAAAAAGAAAAAAAAAACAGATTTAAGAAGACGTGGTTTTAGTTTGGAAAGAGACTCGTCTTCTCTTAAAGGAAATCATCATTTAAAGCAAATATCTGAATAAAAAATCTCGGCTACCTTTTGTACTGTAGCACTATGTAGTACATGAAGATTGGGCCATGCTGCTGCTGGCCTGATGAATGAGTAAGCTACAGAAGACCTGATGCCATCTCCTATATTGAAATAAGGCTTAGAAAAACCTGGGGAAAATCAGATAAAAAAATCTTCAATTAAATAAAAGACACAAACTGATAATTTATCGGAGTAGAAATTAAAATACAAAGGTAGATGTCCTTAATTTATCGAAGGGCAGTTTGTTACTTATAATACACATAGTTTTGACATGTGTGAGCTTAACTGTGATCAGAGCTAAATATCTTTGTAAATAGGACCTAGAATTCTCATGAACTTTTTTACTCAATTTACTGTAGGACCAGGGGGACAGGTAACTTAATTGACGCCCTTATCTAGCCCAGGCCTGAGGATGAACGAGTCAAAGTGTGGCTTAAACCCCGGAGTCAGCAATACCTCTTAAAATAGTTGCAAAAATGACTGGTCCTCATGAAGAAATATTATCAAAAGCACTGGTCTTCTCGCTATTCCTAAAGTAATTGCAAAAATGAGTAGTTCATATGGTACTTAAGGATTTACAGAACCATTGATCTCGTTAGTCATAAGGTATTTGCAAAAATGACTGGTTCATATGGTACCAAAGGATTTACAGAACCACTGATCATGTTAGTCCTAAAGTATTTGCAAGAATGACTGGTTCATATGGTAATAAAGGATTTACAGAACGGCTGATATTCTTGTTAACCATAAAGTATTTGAAAAAATGACTGGTTCATATGGTACCAAAGGATTCACATAACCACTGATCTTGTTAGTCATAAAGTATTTGCAAAAATGACTGGTTCCTACGGTACTAAAGGATTTGCAGAACCAATGATCTTGTTAGTCATAAAGTTTTTGCAAAAATGACTGGTTCATATGGTAATAAAGGATTTACAGAACGGCTGATATTCTTGTTAACCATAAAGTATTTGCAAAAATCACTGGTTCATTTGGTAACCTAAAGGATACGTAACACTGATCTTGTTAGTCATAAAGTATTTACAAAAATGACTGGTTCATTTGGTACTAAAAAAATTTACAGAAACCACTGATCTTGTTAGTCATAAAGTATTTGAAAAAAATGACTGGTTCATATGGTACTTAAGGATTTACAGAACCATTGATTCGTTAGTCATAAAGTTTTTGCAAAAATGACTGGTTCATATGGTAATAAAGGATTTACAGAGCGGCTGATATTCTTGTTAACCATAAAGTATTTGCAAAAATCACTGGTTCATTTGGTACTAAAGGATTTACGTAACCACTGATCATGTTAGTCATAAAGTATTTACAAAATTGACTGGTTCATTTGGTACTAAAGAATTTACAGAACCACTGATCTTGTTAGTCATAAAGTATTTGCAAAAAAATGACTGGTTCCATATGGTACTTAAGGATTTACAGAACCCTTGTCTCGTTAGTCATAAAGTTTTTGCAAAAATGACTGGTTCATATGGTAATAAAGGATTTACAGAACGGCTGATATTCTTGTTAACCATAAAGTATTTGCAAAAATCACTGGTTCATTTTGGTAACTAAAGATTTACATAACCACTGATCTTGTTAGTCATAAAGTATTACAAATTGACTGGTTCATTTGTACTAAAGGATTTACAGAACTACTATCTTGTTAGTCATAAAGTATTTGCAAAAATGACTGGTTCATATGGTACTTTAAGGTTTTTTACAGAACCAATGATCTTGTCAGTTCTAAATGTTTAGCAAAAATGACTGGTTGATACGGCACTAAGGATTTACAGAACCACTGATCTTCTTAGTCATAAAGTATTTACAAAAATGGACTGGTTCATATGGCCATACTAAAGGATTTACAGAACGGCTGATGTTCCTTACCTGTCTGAACGGGTCCGCTCGGGTCGATGATATCAAAGCCGTGCTCTGCGCCTGCCGCCAGGAATGCCACTGAGAGGTCTCCGGGATGAGACCCCGTAACAGACATTGGACCGCCTCGGCCGTGGTACAGCTCTGCCAAAGCGTGCTAGGACACTTCATGAAATTGTTTTTTGATCAAGTTGTTCTTCATTTTATTACCTCATGGTGGTGCAAGACTGTTCAAGTTATTAATTTCTATTGGAATTATTGTTTGTTATAGATGAATAACATGATTGGAATAATCATATACATTAAATATATGTAATATATATATATATATATATATATATATATATATATATATATATATATGATATATATATATTATGTATTTGTATAACTGAATCGCAAAAATACGGAACGTGACGAATATATATAAATAAAGGAAAAATCCACGAAGGAAAGAGAAACGATGGGGTTCTGCAAGAAGGCCTCTCGATTCCTTGTCCTTTACTTAACAGACTGCCAAGTAAAGGACAAGAAGTTGATAGGACTTGCAGCACTCAATCGTTTCTCTTTCCTACGTGGATTTTGTCTATATATATATATATATATATATATATATATATATATATATATATATATATATATATATATATATATATATATATATATATATATATATATATATATATATATATATATATATATATATATATATATATATATATATATATATATATATATATATATATATATATATATATATATATATATATATATATATATATATATATATATATATATATATATATATATATATATATATATATATAAAGGTCTTTTTGCCACGAAGGAAAACAAATGAAAAAGCGAGATAGCCGAGTACTTTCAGTAAAGGGTCCGAATAGGACCGAAAGTACTCGGCTATCTCGCTTTTCATTTTTTTCCTTCGTGGCAAAAAAACCTTTATTTATACATAGCATCACGTTTTATATACTTCGTGATCAAGTTATTCATATATATATATATATATATATGATATATATATATACATACTTATACATATATATATATAATAAAATATATATATATATATATATATATATATATATATATATATATATATATATATATATATTGTAATAGCCACAATACCATTAACTTTATTGGATAAGCTTGTCACTTCAAACCATTGGATCCAAATGCAAGAAGTATGAAGCAGTTCTGAAGTAACTGTATCTAAGGCTTTGTAGTGACAAGCATATTCAAAAAGTGTGAAGATTTCGAAGAGTTAAGAGTTCATTGTGGTTATTACAATCAATATATAGATAGTATATATTATATATTTACATATATAGTATATATAATGTATATACATATATACATATGTAGTATATGTATTATATATATATATATATATATATATATATATATATATATATATATATATATGTATATATATATATATATATATATATATATATATATATATATATATATATATATACATATATATACTTATATATTCACAAATACCAAGCCACAAATATCGTTTGATATCCAGTAATTTACACCAAATTGTTATTTCCCTTGGGTGTAAATTTATTCCAGAGGTAAGAGTTGAACTGGATCTGTAGCTTAATATTGGTGAACATGAAAATGTCATGCTTGAGAAACAAATGTTTTGTGTGTGTGTGTGTGTGTGTGACTACGCATTCTACTTTTTTAAAGTTTGTCATTCCATGTACCTGTTTCTCCAAGCTGGCTGCCCCTGTAGTTCTCACTTTTCCTGAAGTAATGAAGGCAGTTTTCGTAATCCCACCCAGCGTTGCCCAGCGACGCCCAGTAATCGAAATCCTTTCTGTTGCCTCGGGCGTACAACATCCCATTTGTTATCGTCGAACCCCCCAAAACTTTCCCGTGTGGCATAGTGGCACGCTGAAATAATAATAATAATAAGAATGGATGCAGGTTCACAATAATATAGCATGTGGGTATATGGTCTTTAATGGATATTAAAAGCTTTCGAACCTTGTACTAGGTTCATCTTGACTGAAATGAACCTAGTACAAGGTTCGAAAGATTTTAATATCCATTAAAGACAATGAACTCACATGCTATATTATTGTGGACCTGCAACCATTGTCATCATTTTCGACACGGAAAACTGTGCCCAATAATAATAATAATAATAATAATAATAATAATAATAATAATAATAATAATCTAATAATAATAATAATAATAGTTCTGAAGGGTCCACAATAATAAAAAGTTTTGAGTCCGTGTATAATTTTTAAAACTTTACAAAAAGCTTTCGAACCCTTCCCTTCCACGTTTACATTCATTTTAAATCGACAGCATGGATATCTATTTCCCCTCTAACACTTTATATTATTGTGGACCCTTTCGAACATTATATATACTCTCGCAATAGAGAGTTTTTTCCCTAAAAAATAATAATAACCCAAGGAAAACTCATAATCACATGAGTCATTAAAATAGGAAAGTAAATCTACAGTGACATACCTGTTTGACTGACAAGATGGACCCTGCAGGTCATCGAAAGCTTTCTGCTGCATATATTTTAATAACAAAATCAAACAGGCATACTAGTGTGGATTTCTACTTTCCCAGTGATAATAATATATAATAATAGGCACGGCTCCAAGATCCCTGAAAAGGAACCTAGAAAAACTAGATGCCGAAGTAGTGTGCTACTAGAAACAGTGCACGTAGTGAGAAAGTGATGGATTCTTAAGGAGACAGGATGCAACCAGGAACCTCACACTATAAAAATCACCCAGTCGAACAGGTTGGCTGTGATAGACCAAAAAGCAAAAAAGAAAATAATAATAATAATAATAATAATAATAATAATAATAATAATAATAATAATAATAACCAATGCACGGACAATACATGAGACAGACTAAAGAACTAGCCAGCGATGACAATTGGCAATGGCTACAGAGGGGAGAGCTAAAGAAGGAAACTGAAGGAATGATAACAGCGGCACAAGATCAGGCCCTAAGAACCAGATATGTTCAAAGTATGATAGACGGAAATAACATCTCTCCCATATGTAGGAAGTGCAATACGAAAAATGAAACCATAAACCACATAGCAAGTGAATGCCCGGCACTTGCACAGAACCAGTACAAAAAGAGGCATGATTCAGTGGCAAAAGCCCTCCACTGGAGCCTGTGCAAGAAACACCAGCTACCTTGCAATAATAAGTGGTACGAGCACCAACCTGAAGGAGTGATAGAAAACGATCAGGCAAAGATCCTCTGGGACTATGGTATCAGAACGGATAGGGTGATACGTGCAAACAGACCAGACGTGACGTTGATTGACAAAGTCAAGAAGAAAGTATCACTCATTGATGTCGCAATACCATGGGACACCAGAGTTGAAGAGAAAGAGAAGGAAAAAAAAAAAAATGGATAAGTATCAAGATCTGAAAATAGAAATAAGAAGGATATGGGATATGCAGTGGAAATCGTACCCATAATCATAGGAGCACTAGGCACGATCCCAAGATCCCTGAAAATGAATCTGGAAAAACTAGAGGCTGAAGTAGCTCCGGGCCTCATGCAGAAGAGTGTGATCCTAGAAACGGCACACATAGTAAGAAAAAGTGATGGACTCCTAAGGAGGCAGGATGCAACCCGGAACCCCACACTATAAATACCACCCAGTCGAATTGGAGGACTGTGATAGAGCAAAAAAAAAAAAAAAAAAAAAAAAAAAAAATAATAATAATAATAATAATGCAGTATAAACGGTCATTCAGAAGTCGATTATTTAAGCAAGGGGTATTGGGTATTGGGCTACTCTTAGGGTTTTCGGATACTTCTGTTACCGTCTTCAGAGAACGGGGTAAATAGAATGTATCATTAGTATGAAAAGTTTGAAGGTTTTCCTGTAGTTTTTTTTTGTGCATCTTAAATATTCCTTTTTAATGGTCTTTTATTCCTACATACTTTTGAACGTGTTTGTTCAAAATAAGAATAATTAGGGAGAGAACACTGTGTAAGGTGTCAAATTCTATGAGCAAGAGCCCGTGCTGGCATAAGGCCAGCTAAATCTCCAACAACAACAGGTGTCTAAAATTTTCATTAATAATCCTCAATAAAGTATAAATGTATATAGGACACTGTAAGTAGATTTCTACAACACTGCAAAAAAAAAATAGATTCCAGGTCTTGGCTTATTAAAACACACAAATGCATTGCTAAAACTCGTAGCAGCTCCTGGGTTATCTTTGCGAGTGGTGAAGATTGTTGAATATATCTGAGAAGTCATTAACAATTGTACATTTTTTTAGATTTTTTTTCTCATAAACATGAGCACTCATAGTTGTTAGCTGTCAAATCTGCAAATAAAGGATTGCAAGAGAGTTTAAGAACGTATGTAGAAATCGGATATTTTTGTTCGCTGTAGGGCGCCTGCATTTATAGTAATAACAATTCATTTTCAGGTGGACCTATTCATATTTGTGCAGAACACACTGGATCTGATATCTAGAATAAGCCAACAACAGACGGATATTAGTGATAGGAAACTAGATCGAACGGGAGAACAGTAAAAGAAAAAAAAAGTAGCCGGAAACCGAAGGACTCTCTACAAAGGACCTTAGGACAATACAGAAAAATTCATAATAAAAAACATTTAATTTTATGGGTTTTTATTGTAACCTTTTATAACAGTGAATAAATTAGAATTGTTTATATTGTACTTATTATGATTATATATTATGTAATGTTATACATATGAATAGTACATGCATATATTATGTGTATATATATATATATATATATATAAATATTATATATATATAGATATACTAAATGTATATATACATGTGAAAAGAGAGAGAGAGAGAGAGACGAGAGAGAGAGAGGAGAGAGAGAGAGGAAGAGAGATATGTGGCATGAAAGTTTGCACTTTGCTTTATAATGGAATGTTTTATAAGCGAATTTCTCTTGTGGAATTTATTTCATGTATGTTCTCTAAAACTGAATGCGTTTTTGTATGAGTACTTGAGATTTCTTATCTTTGCAAGCTGACTCTAAGATAATAAGATAAATTATCTGAAGTTCCAGCCTCCTATTTAAGCTGAACAATGTTTTGTTCTAGTTGAATTT
>NC_087218.1:98897-106397 GCF_015104395.2 Macrobrachium nipponense
TTGCCTATTTAGGATAGTATTTTGGCTATACGGAATCAAATAAATAACACATAATCACTTTCTGTCTTTAGTGCTTAAAAAGATCATGGTTTTCTTTTATGGATTAATCTCATTGGTCTTCCATTACGTTAATGAAGTTTTTTTTTTCTTTTTTAATACTTTCTCCTTATGGGTTTGGGGAAAGGAAGCTTTTTCTTGAACTCCTTTCGCCTTCGAGGAAGTTGTTATTTATTTTTTTTTTTTTTTTTAGAGATTATATGATTAACTTCAGAGCTTTTTCCCCAGCTGCATCCTGTGAAGAAGGAAAGTCTACGTTACTAAAACACAAGCGGATCCAGGCAAGGGGGGCGCCGGGCACCGGGGCACGTGGGTGCCCCCCGCTCCCCCATGAAAAATAATGACGAATTGATATATTGAAGATTTACATTATGATAACAAAATAAATAAAGAAAGGTACAAAAATGGGAAAAAAAATAAGAAATTCATTATAGAAATAAATCTTTTTAAAATGATAACAATAATATTAACAATAATTTAACACTAATAATAATGGATTCCGTATTTCCTGATAGAACAGATTGCTGTCCGTTTCATTATTTCTACATAAATAATATATATATATATATATATATATATATATATGATATATATATATATATATATATATATATATACATATATATATATATATATATATATATATATATATTATATATATACATATATATACATATATATATACATATATATATACATATATATATATGATATATATATATATATATATATATATATAGTGTGTGGTGTCTAATATGAAAACTGGTAACCCCCCCCACACACCATCCACAACCCCTATGAGATTTTTCTGGATCAGTTAGTGGACTAAAGTTTTATCTTACTGATCTGCTCAGGAATTCGTGCTGCTGCTACTGCAGCCACTACTACTGTTTATACTAGTAACGCTAAATGATGACGATACTGATTATTGCCAAAACTGTGATAGTCTCCTAGAACTATATATATAATGTCTCCTATCAGTAGGCAAAATGTTGATGTCAGTCATAATAACAGTAAATAAAGATATTTAGTACAATTTATTGAAATTGTGATGCAGGCTAGAACAGATATATTATTATAATATGAACGATTGTAAAGGTTTTGGCGTAACGATTATACGAGGCCCTTATTTTCCAACAGTGTTTAATACAATAAGTAAAAAGCCACAATAAGGTATATAAGCGACAGTATTATTCCAAATACAAAAAAGGTTACAAAAGAAAAATAAAAAAAAAGTTTTCGACCGTACGCACAACGGTCCTTTTCAGCCAAATGAATAAAAATACACGCATTTCTTAACGATGACAATTGACGATTTTTGTTTTTATTTTTATTTATTTCATTTACTTTTCTTTTAACAGTCCAGGAAACCATCGAACAATTGGCATCAATTCAGAAATGGCTGGTCATGTACTGGCTGTTCCCCCGTATCTGCGAGCCAAACGTTCGGATCCTAACGTCTCTCTCTCCTCTCTCTTGATCGTACGGTACTCGTTGCTATAGCGACTAGGTGACAGGCGGGTGGTGAACGACTTTCAGCATAAGTACCTGTTGTATCAGATAGACAATGTCAGGGCCTCGAGAAACTGCTTAAAATCTAGATTCCTGGAAACAATACAAAGCTGTCTGTGTGTCTGTCATCTAGCGTAATGGCTTTAATGCCATCTAAACATTACACAATGCAAAATCATTAGACATTGATGTATTCGATAAGAAATATATGTACTTTTGCGTTTTTTTTTTAAACCTTTTTCGTGTTTTTGAAAAATGGACTCGCTCATATATATTTTTGTGGCTTTTTACTTACTATCTCCGTACTTTTGCCCATTTGGCCGAAGAGGTTCGCTGTGCAATCGGTCGAAAGCCCCCCGCCCCCCTCTTTTTTTAACCTTTTTCGTATTTCTGAAAAATACACTCGCCTACATATACATAAATTGTGGCTTTTTAACTTATTATTTTCGGTCACAGTGTAGTGATGCACCGTAGGTGATGTTTACTGTAGAGTGAAGCTGGCCTGTAAGTTCAGCGACGCGAAGAAAGGAGGTAGAGGAATTATTGTATTGGCTTTCACCGTCTTTTAAATGAATTGATTTAGACCAACGTGGAATGGTATTCAATAATTACTACAATTATAGTCCTAATAATGATATCAATGATTATTATTATTGATTTTTTTTCTTTTGTCCATCACAGTCCTCCAATTCGACGGGTGGTATATTTAGTGTGGGGTTCCGGGTTGCATCCTGTCTCCTTAGGAGGCCATCACTTTCCTTACTATGTGCGCCGTTTCTAGGATCACACTCTTCTGCATTAGTCCTGGAGCTACTTCAGCCTCTAGTTTTTCCAGATTCCTTTTCAGTGATCTTGGGATCGTGCCTAGTGTTTCCTATGATTAGGGCACGATTTCCACTGGCATATCTATATCCTTCTTATTTCTATTTTCAGGTCTAATACTTATCCATTTTTTCCCTCTCTTTCTCTTCAACTCTGGTGTCCCATGGTATTGCGACATCAATGAGTGATACTTTCTTCTTGACTTTGTCAATCAACGTCGTCTGGTCTATTTGCACGTATCACCCTATCCGTTCTGATACCATAGTCCCAGAGGATCTTTGCCTGATCGTTTTCTATTACTCCTACAGGTTGGTGCTCGTACCACTTATTACTGCAAGGTAGCTGGTGTTTCTTGCACAGGCTCCAGTGGAGGATTTTTTGCCACTGAATCATGCCTCTTTTTGTACTGGTTCTGTGTAAGTGCCGGACATTCGCTTGCTATGTGGTTTATGGTCTCATATTTTGTATTGCACTTCCTACATAAGGGAGAGATGTTACTTCCATCTATCGTTCTTTGAATATATCTGGTACTTAGGGCCTGATCTAGTGCCGCTGTTATCATTCCTTCAGTTCCCTTCTTGATTTCTCCCCTCTGTAGCCATTGCCATGTGTCATCATGTTATTATTATTATTTTATAATAATAATAATAATAATAATAATAATAATAATAATAATAATAATAATAATAATAATAATAATTATTATTATTATTATTATTGTTATTATTATTATTATTATTATTATTATTATTATATATTATTAAACCAAACAAAAACTTCTTCAGTTTTCTTCTGAAGATTGAAAAAGAAACCCACAAATTCAATTTGTAACTTGTTTACTTCTAAGTATTTACATTTAGTTTTACTCCACACTCGAGTACTTTCAGGCCCTTCTGTGGCCCATTCTCAAGAGATGTTGGGATGTTAGCCTGGGTCAAGGCCCAGCAGTCTTCTCTGTGTGGAGTAAAACTAAATGTAAATACTTAGAAGTAAACAAGTTACAAATTGAATTTGTGGGTTTCTTTTTCAATTATTATTATTATTATTATTATTATTATTATTATTATTATTATTATTATTATTATTATTATTATCACTGCAGTGTATTATGTTTTTTTTTCTTTATATAACAAAAAGTAAGGCGTACTGCGTCGATGGCTGGACCACCAGACTGCTCTGTTCAAGTGGCCAGGGAAGTTGTTAGCTGTTTACGCACGATTATGCGTTTGACCTTTTTGTCACTTTCATTTCTTCGCGCAATTTAACTCTGAACAACAGAGAGGGACTTTCCAGTGCGGAGTCAACATATGCTTATCTGCTTACACAAAAGTAGGTCTGCGAGAAAAAAAAAAAAAAAAAAAAAAAAACACACGCTTCGAATGATTGTGTATGATTTCGAGTCAAGGATTTTTAACCTTGATCGACAATGTTGGTTTCGAACAAAGTAATGTTTTTAATTAGTTTTACATTGTGTAGTGTGATTATATATAGTGCATAGTTATATATTGTATATATGTGTATGTAAAAATATATATATAATATACAATATATATACACGTACATATATGTGTAGTATACAGTAATACACACACACACACACATATATATATATATATATATATATATACATACATACATACATATACACGTGCGCGTCTGTGCGTTTGTATGTATATGGTAGATGCATGAGGCACACCTTTCATGTGCTTTCACATCCAAAAATCTCCAATCACCTTCAGTATGCGGTCTAATAGTCCAAGTCTGGGTCTCCCTAGGATCCCCTAATTGGGTCCTAGGTCTCCCTAAGACACCCTTGGTGGGTCCTAGGACTCCCTGGGACCCAATTGGTGCGTCTACCAACTGTGCCAGTGCCCTCAAGAATCTGACTGACATTACCACGGACTATCTCATCTACATGTGGAACTTCCGTAAATATATTTCTTTTTGTATATAACTTTTTTTACTCTTCACTATAATTCTACCATGCACGCCCGTACAGCAATGCGCATCTTACTAGATTAATAATACTAAATCTGTTTTTTATGTCATTTCAGTCTATGTGAACTCGAAAGCATATATAGCTTGTCCATTGTTTGATTTCCATTTTTCGGAATTTTTCTAGATCGCAACCCAAGATACTATTGTTCCTAGATATTGGAAGTTTTCATCTCCTAACTCATTGTCTATATAGTGTTTCTTCATCCATTTTGTCTTATTCAGTCGTTATTACTTCTGTTTTTCTTAGCTATATCTTGAGTCCCATCTCTTCAGGTGTATTATACATTCTATTAAACAATCTTTGTGAATCTTGGACAGGTGTATATACATTCTATTAAACAATCTTTGTGAATCTTGGGATATGTTTTTGCTGGTAAAAACAGCATTCAACTGCGTATTGTAAGTCTGCCAAGTTTCTATTGCTATTCCGGTCTAAACCTTCCCTTGCATATCCAACCACTTTTTTTTTATTTTATTTTTTTTACAAAAAAACCCACCCATGGGAAGGGTAAACTGCAAAGGCGACAACAATTCCCCTGTAGCACCCCATTATTTGCTGCTAATTCACGTGACAAGATGCCTTCAACATTGACTCAGCTAACTGCTGTGAATTTATGTATGTTTGTATACTCACACATAAATATTTGTAGTACGTACTGTCACTTTTTTTTGAAATTTTACTTCTGATTTAAGTTTCCTACTCGGACTAATCAAGTTTATTATCATACTTCTAACAATCTCATCTATTTTCACCTTTCTAGCTAATTTTGCTCTCCGATAATAATGTATTTTCAGAGTACTAATTCTTCATTATTCATGTCTAATTCCCTCTATGCTTTCATTTGTTTTTATTTGATCCATCTTTTCTTACTTTCGTTTCTTATAATTATTTGCTTCTTGAAGATACGAAGATACTTCCCAAGTGTCCTCATTTTCTCCCATCTTGAAGAAGTTTTAAATACCGGTTACTTCAACGTCTTTTATATAAGGTAATTAATATGAATTGACTAATTTCCAAAATTGAATAATCGAGCGGTTTTAACTAGCGAGATCTATATATTCCCAGTCAAAGCGTACTACAACAGCACACCAACTTATGCCTTTCAAAATGGTTAGATCAAGTTGATAGGAAATACCACTTCGTGATGTGGCTGCTGCATTGTTTGATCATTTGTTCATCTCTTTCATTCTTCGTCTTGTCATTTAGTCTCCTTTTTCATCTCGCAGTTCCGTCTTACTTTCCCCATTTGGAATTTAGCTAGTCTTTCGTGTATTTTTTTTTTATCTTCCAACTGATTCTTTTATACATTTCTTCTGATACTTTTTTTTTTTTTTTTTTTTTTTCTTGCAAAGTTAGGTGTTTTTTTATTTATTTTGAAAGTCATTTAAACCTTTTCACAGAGTGATTTAGTCTTTTCAATATGTCTACTTTTCGATTTAATGTTTTTTTTTTCCTCTCTACATTTTACCTTCATTTTTACTTTTTCAATTTAATCTTCTATGTTTTTTTTCCACAATTTGCAATTTGGTCTGCTATTTCTTTTCTTTTTTATCTTGAGATTCCACCCATTTCTATTTCCTCTTTTTTTAACACCATTCTCTATTGTTTTTCGAACTTGCGATTTAGTCTGTCACATTTTCTTACACAAATGTATCTCGTGTCAAAAAAAAAAAAAAAAAAAAGTTCGTTTATTCTCGCTCGCATGTCCTTTCTTTCTTTCTTTCTTTATTCATTCTTCGGTCCATCTGATGAGAAAGTGCCGAGTCAGGACCCTCATTGTACACCAATGAAAAGACTAACATGGAAAAATGAAGCTGAGATATCGAGCAACTTATTTATGAGACACCTATCACGCACGATCGATGAGAGAGAGAGAGAGAGAGAGAGAGAGAGAGAGAGAGAGAGAGAGAGAGAGAGAGAGAGAGAGAGAGAGATTTAGGACAAATACGTTTGTTTTTTTAAGTGTAAGCCTCAGGAAGAGAACACTACCAATAGTAAAAATATCACGACTGATTTTCAAAAAGAGTAAAATAAAATATGTTCGACAATTTCCTCAAATATTCTTAGTAGTGCTTCCTACATTCCCCGAGTTGATCTTGCGCTACAGGCTCCAATAATTCCGTTTCGTAAAGCAGTAAATTTTTTCTCTTTCCCATTTTCCATTCCTGAGTGACTGTGCTTTAGAAGGGTTCGCGTGCTTGCTGCCTTAAAACACCGTGAAAAGACAATCATGGCATAGTTACATGCACCGGGCTGATCTGCTTGCGCTGTAAAGACTCGATACCAAAGGCGGTGGCTTGCATTTTATGACTTAAAAGTGTTTTTTTGCTTGTCATCGTGACCTCCAAAGCATTTCCTTTCTTGTAAGGCGCTTGCTCTTCCTTCGTAAAAGCACCACCCTTCTCCTTTTACTTTGCCTTGTTTACTTCAGGCCTGGGCTAGGAAAAGTTACCAGGTTATCTGCTCTATTGGCCTTAGCTTCTGCGACTGTAACATTCTTGCTCCACGATCGGTTTCTATACGTCAGTGAGGTTAAGTATTTTGCGCTCGCTCTATTCTTGGATCGGTAACCGCTGTTGCAACACCAGGGTTTAAAAGGGCATGACTGTCATTATCTAGCTGCACGGACAAAATAAATAAATAGAAACTTGCAATAGACCTTAGGACCCCGTCTTGGAGGTCTGGGGTCAGCAGTTATAAGTCACGGCTACATTTAGTGACAAATTACAAATGGAAACGATGCAGTTCCATGACCGGCGGGCATAATTCTTCCACTGAAATGGAACGATGATCAGTCGACTCCCAAAGTGTAACAATAGCTGTGAGTACATTATTAAAGGCCACTCTCTCTAAATACAGAAAAATAACAGTAAGAAGTCCATTTCTCAACCATTCTTTTTCTTTTTTACACCTTTCTTTCTACTTTTACCCCATTTTATTATTCTTTTATGTGAGAAACACAAGGCGCCCGTGAATGAATCGTCTTTTTTTTTCTCAGCTTCGCCAACGCCTTTCTAAACTTCTTTTTTTTTTTGTCACGTAAAGAAAAATCGAACACAGTCTTTCTCTCGAGTTTTTTTGAGTGACGTGGTCAACAAATAAAAGTGCGG
>NC_087218.1:111397-120293 GCF_015104395.2 Macrobrachium nipponense
ACCTGAGATAAATTTGTAATTATGTATGCATGATTTACCAAAAAGAACATATTCATACATTATTACAACTATTTGCGAGTATTCACGTGGAACGAGTACGACATAAGATAATATATATATATCATATATATATATATATATATATATATATATATATATATATATATATATATTTATATATATAATGTGTGTGCGTGTGTGTGTGAGAATCTACTGGTCATTTTTTTCAGATACATACGTAAATGTAACAAGCCGTAATGCCCTCTTAACTTCCAAATTCTTCTTTGCTCTATTTTTGGATACGTTTGTCACTATACATTTGAGAAGTTAAGTGGGCATTATGGCTATTACATTTACACATGCACACACACACACACACAGATATATATATATATATATAATATATATATATATATATATATATATATATATATAGTATGTATATATAAATAGATAGAGAGATAGATAGCTGCAGGCGTAATGATTAATCAGAGAAGCAGGCTTGCCAGTTTAATTGAGCCACAATCTCTTATTGCCCAACGCGCCCCAATCTATCTCCTCCTTTGGGCTAAAGAATTGCCCCTCGCCTAGTCAAACCCGCTGTGGCAGCCACGTCCTCCTTTCACTTGATAGGGAAGAGTCGTTAGCACAGAAGGCCATTTCTTATACGAACATTTATTCCGTCTTGGCCAATCTTTGGAATTACCACAGTAATGCCATTGCTGCGTATTTTAAAACGGCGATTAAAAGTGCTCATGTATTTTCCACCTTGTAATGCTATACTATTAGAAAGATGTCAGATCAGTCAGTTAAATTCTTATACTTCGTACTGCACCATCCGGCACCATTCCAGAATAATGGTTTGAAGAGATGGCAGTCATGAAAGATACGAGTAGATGTTCCACTACAGTGAGCCGCTGTATCTCTTTGCAGTTTTTATTTTAAGCGAAAAACCGGGCAAGCTACTTTTCTTTATGTCACATGAAAAGGTACGCATACATTAAACAATGGGTAATTTTCGTCAAACTCGGACGAAATAAAAACAAAAAGCGGTGTCACCGACACGAGACGTTCAGAAAAATGAAAAGGTAGTAGAAATTACCGTACCTGCGATGGACTCTGTTATACCACAAATACGAAGGATTTATTTATTTATTTATTTTATTTATTTATCTATTTATTATTATCATTATTATTTTTTTTTCTTTTTTTTTTTTCTTTTTTTTTTTTTTGCTATTTCGTTATTTGGATGATTTTCCGTGGCAGCAGTAAATTCGCTATAATGACCCTGGTGATAAGTCGCTAATCCTTTTAACGAAATTATTATTATTATTATTTTTATTATTATTATTATTATTATTATTACTATCATAATTGTTATTATTATTATGTGGTCTATCACTGTCCTCCAATTCGACTGGGTGGTATTTATAGTGTGGGGTTCCGGGTTGCAATCCTGTCTCCTTAGGAGTCCATCACTTTTTCTTACTATGTGTGCCGTTCTAGGATCACCCTTCTTTGCATGAGTCCTGAGCTACTTCAGCCTCTAGTATTTCTAGATTCTTTTCAGGGATCTTGGGATCGTGCCTAGTGTTCCTATGATTATGGGTACAATTTCCACTGGCATATCCCATATCCTTCTTATTTCTATTTTCAGATCTTGATACTTATCCATTTTCCCTCTCTTTCTCTTCAACTGGGTGGTGTTCCATGGTATTGCGACATCAATGAGTGATACTTTCTTCTTGATTTTGTCAATCAACGTCACGTCTGGTCTGTTTGCACGTATCACCCAATCTGTTCTGATACCATAGTCCCAGAGGATCTTTGCCTGATCGTTTTTCTATCACTCCTTCAGGTTGGTGCCGCGTACCACTTATTACTGCCAAGGTAGCTGATGTTTCTTGCACAGGCTCCAGTGGTGGGCTTTTGCCACTGAATCATGCCTCTTTTTGTACTGGTTCTGTGCAAGTGCCGGACATTCGCTTGCTATGTGGTTTCATTTTTCGTATTGCACTTCTTACATATGGGAGAGATGTTATTTCCGTCTATCTTTCTTTGAACATATCTGGTTCTTAGGGCCTGATCTTGTGCTGCTGTTATCATTCCTTCAGTTTCCTTCTCTAGCTCTCCCCTCTGTAGCCATTGCCACGTGTCATCGCTGGCTAGTTCTTTAGTCTGTCTCATGTATTGTACGTGCATTGGTTTGTTGTGCCAGTCCTCTGTTCTGTTTGTCATTCTCCTGTCTCTGTATGTTTCTGGGTCTTCGTCTACTTTTATTAGTCCTTCTTCCCATGCACTCTTTAGCCACTCGTCTTCATGGTTTTCAGATATTGAACCAGTACTCTGTTCTCGATGTTGACGCAGTCCTCTATACTTTATTATTATTATTATTATTATTATTATTATTATTATTATTATTATTATTATTATTATTATTATTATCTACAGAGAAATACATAAGCCTGAAAGACAAGACCATTAACTTGGCGGTCTTAGATTCCACATAACTGAATGATCTTAATAAAATAATAAATAATAAAGAGAGAACCAAAAATTCGTAAGAAATATTACTAAAACAATACGAAGAAAATTACAAATAAATAAAAAAACCAATCAACATTAACCATCCCACAGCCTCATCCCCCAGATCTCCAACAAACAGAAATTCTGGTTTCTAAATGTTTATATAACTGGTAAAATTTGCCGGTAGGCCCAGAGGTACTGACGAGATCAGCGACTATAATCTTGTCGAAATCACAGTTTGAAATAACTTATCGTTCCAGGTGGGAACTGTCATACTTGCAGCCAGTGCAATTGAAATTACTGTGAGCCGATGGTTTAAAAAAAAAGAAAGATATATATACATATATATATATATATATATATATATATATATATATCTATATATATATATATATATATATATATATGAAAGGGCACGGATCTCTAAAATGTGTATGTACGAGTATGAATACTCTTGGCATTATTTTTATTATTATTATTATTATTATTATTATTATTATTACTATTCAGAAAATTAATCCTGTCCATACGGAACAGCCCTTAGGGGTCACTGACTTGAAATTCAAGCTTCCAAGGAATACGATGTTCGTTTGAAAAAAGAAGTAACAGAAGATGATAAGAGCTACAGAGAAAAGAGATAATATTAGAAAAAGAAAAATACTCAATAAAAAAATCGATAGATAGATGTACCGATAGATAAATAGCCATTATTGTCAAATGATCTGAAATTGTAAATTAATTAATTAAACTAGAAACCCGTTTAAAACTAAAGACTGTGACAAAGCACAAACGCAATTGGTTATTCAATCGTGTCCATAATGCGTGAAAATATTATTTACCTTAGGCATGAGTGAATATATGATAAATCTATAAGTTAGGATACGAAAGCGTAAATCTTTTAAGGATTAGCCATGTTCGTTCACAGCGAAGCGAACTTCAGTCAAATAATGTGTGGATTCTGGTTGTGTTTCATGCCAGATTGTTTAACCATTTCCGCCCATAATACATTTAAATTTGTCTCTCAAAGGATACATTAATTTTGCCGGGATGTCCACAAATGCAACAATAAAATAGATAGTTGACACTTTCAGATAATTATGGACGAAATAAAAATAAGCCACGGATGAAAATGAAAAAACGAGAACTGCCTGAGATCTTTCGGTCTTAACGACCCTTAGTAAGAGTCGTTTAGACCGAAAGATTTCAGGCAGTTCTCGTGTTTTTCATTTTCTTCGTGGCATTACCTTTATTTATTCATAGCATCGCTTTATATATCGGGATCAAGTTATTCAAGTATGGACGACTATGCAAATAAATTGATAAAAGTGTCAATACATGTAATAAAATCAAGATCATGGAATAGACCATAAAACAGCCAAATCAAAAAAATGTGCTCTTCAGATCCCACTGAAGTTACAAAAGGGTTGTTGAAGGAAGTAATGACCAGGAAAGAAGGGGAATTATTTTCTTATGAGTATAAAGAAATACATAAGCAAACAAACAGATACACAATTGTATGTGAGTGTATTCGTTTGCAATCTTCATGCACGTGTTCACGTAATCAAGTAAACTCCACATATTTATTTATTTCCTTTAAATATATCATAGAAAACATTGTGTAAGACGAAAGCAATGCAGTTCATATTAGGCAAGAATTTTTCCCAGAGGTTTTCTCACTTGCATTCCTACGTGAACTTTGTTGGCCTAGAAAAAAAAGGCTCGAATGTGATGACTTTACTTTTACTAGGAAAAGAATACAAACAGAAAACAAAAGTATTGTCATTCCTAAGAGTTTATTTGATAGCAAGAGAAGCTGTATTTTAGGAGACAAGTGAGTTAAACATTTTTTCAGTTCATGACTATGTATACGTATAACCATCCCCCCCCTCCAAAAAAAAAGTGAACAGAAACGAGAAATCAGACGAAATGCTAACTGTATGAATAGTAGCAAAAATAAGAAGTGATTGATCGCGGGTAAATGGAGATCGCACGAAGAACAGGGGAAGAATGTGACGTAACTGTCAAGTGTTTGTGATGGAGGTGTTATATTTCCCAGGTTCATATGCGTGTCTCTCGCTCTCTGCTCTTTTGCAACGTCCAATTTCTGATGCGTCGTTCGTGAACAGCGGAATGTGTCTCTCTGACCTTAAATGTGGGTTGTGCGTGTTTTCCTTCCAATGTTTATTCATGTCACGCTGATTGGACGCGCATTTTCACATCGAAAGAATATCTAGCAAATATTTAACAAAAGCAAATTTATAAATAAAACCTTTGCTTCTAATATGTTACGGCCCGTGAGAGGTCCGCTCCAAGTTCGATATAATGATAAACAAAAAAAGAATTCAACACCAACAGTTGAAACTGGGGATACGAATATAGAAAGAAACACTAACAGAACAAAGGTTTTTTATTTACAAACTTATAACAAAGATAAATGCAGATGGTATCTCCTATTTTCATGAAAAGGCAAAATCTTACAATGCGTGAACTGGGGAAACGGTGGAGTATCGAAGCGATGGCTTCACAAAAGGAGAACTGCAATTGCAGACGTCTTCTTGACTCCGTATTGCAGAAAATAATATCTATTCTTGATACTCGAAGGGCAGGAACTTCTCAAAACCTCTTGCAGAACGTTTCTTCTCTGAAGTCTTGCCCTACGTCGAAATGCCTCAGTCATCCACTCCCGGACAACTTGACCAGAATCTGATCAAACTCACGAGCACCTTTTCCTCTCTGATCCTTCGTCTGTTCCTTCTTCTATTATCTCTCTCTGATGATCTCTGATCTCTGCTGATCTCCTCACTGATAATCTGATCTGTGACTCTTACTGATGATCTCTGCTCCCTCCTACTTCGTCAGCCGTATTTATACGGCATTCTGGGGGCAGGGCTTACCAGCGAACGACGCAGGCTCCCGAGATTACGGGAACGATTTAGAAGAATCTCGAAAATGTATTGCATCAGAAATCGCTGCTTTTCTCAGACACGTCGGCGTCTATCAAGTTCCATAACACTCCTGCCGATTCTAGAACCATCATGAGAACAGGCACCTCCAAAAACCATGCTCGAATGCCTCCTTGCTGCAGAACTTCTCGAAGATGCGTTTTTTCTTTCCTTTATCTTTCTTTGCTATAAAGCAATTACCATGACAAATATGAGAGACAAATAGCAAGTGATTGGTGGCCAGTTAAATTAAACTATGACCAAACATTAAGAAACAAGGTTGCAAACTGTACATTCATCTTGAATGGGGGGGGAGTGAGGGTGGGATATCAGGGGGAATGATAAGTCTCCCGTTGGTAACCAGAGCCAAGAGGTCCACACCAAGCCATCAATTCTTCTCACGAATTAACCCTTGGCTTGGGGCTAGGGTCCGTGCTGGCATAAGACCGATTTAATCTACAGCAACCAACATGTAGAAGGTTTCCAGAACCATACCAGTGATTCCACAGTAGGCCAGTAGTGTTCATTTATATAGAATTAAGTTGTAGTGAAATACAGCGAATTTAGGTTATTTATGGAGTATATTTTCACGTTTAAAATCCATATCTATTGACTTGTACAGCGCTATAACTCTCATTTCATCTATCTCCCCATTTTCAAGACTTTTTTTTGTAAAGGAACAGTCTGAAAATAAGGTTTTTAGAGATTAATAATAAGAAAAATATAGGGTACTGGATTTATGAACCCTCGAGTATAATATTGTAATGGATTCTATTTCAGTTTCCTCCGGAAGTATCGTAAGAAATAAATGTTAGCGGAAGAAAGCTCTCTCTCCCCCCGCCCGCCCCCGTCTCTCTCTCTCTTCTCTCTCTCTCTCTCTCTCTCTCTCTCTCTCTCTCTCTCATACACACACGCATCATACACGCATCATAACACATAAGATATATGATTATCCGAACTAGAGATTTGTTCATACTTGACATTTTGTTGAACCTTTCTCTGGAAAAATTCGTGAAGCTGGACCAGGCCGGCGTTTCGAGATGAAGGCTTAACAGCAAAAAGAGGCCGGCTCACGTTTTGACACGCAACCAGATTTCTAATTTGAGACGTCAGCTCAATTTCAAGGGAGTAAGCGGTATTAAAGCGATGCTGTGTCAGACGAAAGAGGCAAAGATGAGAGTTCACGCCGCGAATCAACTTTTCCAAAAAAAATCGCTGAAAATCATCGTCGGGAGGAAAAATTTAACAGAAATGAGGCGATAGATTGATTAGTGAAGCTAAATATATTACAATGTTTAATGTAATAGTGCCTTGTACAGGGATGGCTTGAGTTTTTTTTTCGGGTGCAAGGTGAAAATTGGACTAAGGTTCCGTTAGTAAAGTTTGTACAGCTAAAGCTAAAAATATTGTATTATCATTATATAATAGCGTAACGGGATCACTGAATCACATTCCATATGTTGTACAGGCTCGTATGAGTTTTTTTTCTTTTTTTTAACGCAAGGTGAAAATTTGGACAGCTCCAAGTAGGATGAGATCAAAACTAAAAGTGATGAAAAGTCAAGAGCACAGAACAAGGCAGCTAAGGATAGAGGGGACACTACAAAAAATTTATCGTCATCGTCTACAGTGTGGTAATTTAACATGGCACATTGGATAAAGCTATTTGAACATCTTTCTTAATGTTTTTTTTAAACTGAAGTTATTTTCAAACATCCGTAATTCACGGTAACACTTTTATATATATATATATATCTATATATATATATATATATATATATATATATATATATAAAAGAAAAATGTTACCATGAATTACGGATGTTTGAAAATAGTTTAGATTGCCTAATATAAGACGATAATATCAAGATTAGCTGTATATAGATTGCTTTAAATGTACCGTAGATTCATGAACGCCATATATATGCATACATACATACAACCATACATACATACATACATAATACATCAAACAAAATATATATAATGATATATGTATATATGTATATAATTAATGTATATGTAGAGGGCATATATACTATCATACATAATATATATATATATATATATATATATATATGCATATACATATACATTAATTATATACAATATATACATATATATTATATATTGGTATGTATATGTATGTATGTATGTATGGTTGTATGTATGTATGCATATATATGGCGTTCATGAATCTACGGTACATTTAAAGCAATCTATATACATCTAATCTTGATATTATCGTCTATATTATGGCAATCTAAACTATCAGTTAATGATAGTTATAATTCGTAAGGGAACTTTAGACAAAAAAAAAAACAAAAAAATCAATTGTACCAATGGATAAATATAACCAGTTTTGGAGACTTCCAAGAAATCATTTCCGATCATTCGCCTTTTTATAAACTTCTCTTCCTTGAGGAGATCAACCTGTCTCTATGAACCCTTCCTTTTTGTATTATTATTGCACAGTTATCTTCCGTACCTTTCTCTGAAATGCTGTGATTACCAGTCGAAAAAAAAAAAAAGATCGGATCCGGTCACGCCATTATGATGTCATTTACTTGAGGATCAACAGACGGCCTCACACGTGTGTGTGTATGTGTGTGCGTGCGTATGTGTGTGTTAGAATCCTTACTTAGAAATTCTTGGTCGTAGCGTGTTTCGCATAGAACAAACTCCGTGGATTGTATAGATTGATCTGACCTGTTTTGTCAAAATAAGTATTCCTGTCTAACGTGTAGACAATGTAAGCAGCTGAAATCTATCACTAAGTGGGTCCTGACTTGACCCAGAATAGAATATTCTCTCGTTTGCGAAGCGGGAGTTTAGTAGCAAATAGCTCGCAGAGGAAAGAGTGATCAAAATAATACCCAAAATTAGTCATGAAAAGGATGATGATCATTTCTGGTGAATCCTTCGCGTGTGGATGTAATATGTTTCACAATTTCTTCTTCCTGCCTTTTGAGTTCTCAGAGGAACTCACACTGATAATCTTTAGGTTTTTCGGGGGGCTTCGATAGCGGTCTACTTTCCGAAGACATTAGATAACCGCTAGATATTTTGGTGTTGGTTAGTGCTCTACTCTCCGGAGACATTATGTTGACCCTCTCTCCTCGTCTCTCTCTCCCTTCCTTCCCTCTCTCTTCTCTCCATCTCTCCTCTCTCTCTCTCTCTCTTTATTCTTTCTTCAATTTTGTCTTATCTTCTCTCCTCGTTTCCATTATTATTACAGTAATCGCTCCGTGAGTTAGCTAAAAAAATGGTGGATCGTGGCAACCGGTCATATGTATTGGTTTGAATTAGGTGCGAATTTAGGCAGAAAGGGCCCAACATAGAAGAGAATGGAGAGGAATACACTGCACAAAACCTTTAAACCCACGAGTGATAAACCTAGGTGAAAATATCTTTTTATACTGAACATC
>NC_087218.1:120793-128293 GCF_015104395.2 Macrobrachium nipponense
GATGTTCAGTATCAAAAATATTTTCACCTAGGGTTTATCACTCGTGGGTTTAAAGGTTTTGTGCAGTGTATTCCTCTCCATTCTCTTCTATGTTGGGCCCTTTCTGCCTAAATTCGCACCTAATTCAAACCAATACATATGACCGGTTGCCACGATCCACCATTTTAGCTAACTCACGGAGAGATTACTGTAATAATAAGGAACGAGGAGAAGAAGCAAAATTGAAGAAGAAAGAGAGAGAGAGAGAGAGAGAGAGAGAGAGAGAGAGAGAGAGAGAGAGAGAGAGGTCAACATAATGTCTCCGGAGAGTAGAGCACTAACAACACCATATCTAGCGGTTATCTATGTCTTCGGAAAGTAGACCGTTACGAAGCCCCCCGAAAAACCTAAAGATTATCATGTGAGTTCCTCTGAAGAACTCAAAAGGCAGGAAGAAGAAATTGTGAAACATATTACATCCACACGCGAAGGATTCACCAGAAATGATCATCATCCTTTTCATGACTAATTTTGGGTATTATTTTGATCACTCTTTCCTCTGCAGCTATTTGCTACTAAACTCCCGCTTCGCAAACGAGAGAATATTCTATTCTGGGTCAAGTCAGGACCCACTTAGTGATAGATTTCAGCTGCTTACATTGTCTACACGTTAGACAGGAATACTTATTTTGACAAACAGGTCAGATCAATCTATACAATCCACGGAGTTTGTTCTATGCGAAACACGCTACGACCAAGAATTTCTAAGTAAGGATTCTAACACACACATACGCACGCACACACATACACACACACGTGTGAGGCCGTCTGTTGATCCTCAAGTAAATGACATCATAATGGCGTGACCGGATCCGATCTTTTTTTTTTCGACTGGTAATCACAGCATTTCAGAGAAAGGTACGGAAGATAACTGTGCAATAATAATAAAAAAGAAGGGTTCATATGAGACAGGCTGATGCTCCTCAAGGAAGAGAAGTTATAAAGAGGCGAATGATCGAAAATGATTTTCTTGGAAGTCTCCAAAACTGGTCTCATTTATCCATAGGTACGTTTGATTTTTTTTTTGTCTAAAGTTCCCTTACGAATTATAACTATCATTAACTAATAGTTTAGATTGCCTAATATAAGATGATAATATCAACATTAGCTGTATATAGGTTCCTTTAAATGCACCGTAGATTCATGAACGCCATATATATGCATACAAACATACAACCTTACATACATTCTGCATTTATCTTTGTTAGTAAGCTTGTAAATAAACCTTTGTTCTGTTAGTGTTTCTTTCTATATTCGTATCAACACTTTCAACTGTTGGTGTTGAATTCTTTTTGTTTATCATTATATCGAACTTGGAGCGGACCTCTCACGGGCCGTAACATATTAGAAGCAAAGGTTTTATTTATAAAATTTGCTTTTGTCAAATATTTGCTGGATATTCTTTCGATGTGAAAATGCGCGTCCAATCAGCGTGACATGAATAAACATAGGAAGGAAAACACGCACAACCCACTTTTAAGGTTAATGAGACACATTCCGCTGTTCACGAAAGACGCATCAGAAATTGGACGTTGCAAAAGAGCAGAGAGCAAGAGACACGCAAATGACCTGGGAAATATAACACCTCCATCACAAACACTTGACAGTCACGTCACATTCTTCCCCTATTCTTCGTGCGATCTCCATTTACCCGCGATCAATCACATTCTTATTTTGGCTACTTCATTACAGTAGCATTTCGTCTGATTTCTCGTTTCTGTTCACTTTTTTTTTTTTTTTTTTTTTTGTGGGGGGGGGGGGGGGTAATGGTTATACGTATACATATGTCATGAACTGAAATAATGCTAACTCACTTCACTCCTAAATTGGGCAGGCTTCTCTTGCTATCAGATAAACTCTTAGAAATGACAATACTTTGTTTTCTGTTTGTATTTTTTTCCCAGTAAAAGTAAAGTCATCACATTCGAGCCTTTTTTTTCTAGGCCAACAAAGTTCACGTAGGAATGCAAGTGAGAAAACCACTGGGAAAAATTCTTGCCTAATATGAACTGCATTGCTTTCGTCTTACATAATGTTTTCTATGAATATATTTTAAAGGAAATATATAAATATGTGGAATTTACTTGATTACGTGAACACGTGCATGAAGATTGCAAACGAATGCACTCACATACAATTGTGTACCTGTTTGTTTGCTTATGTATTTCTTTATACTCATAAGAAAATAATTCCCCTTCTTTCCTGGTCATTACTTCCTTCACAACCCTTTTGTAACTTCAGTGGGATCTGAAGAATAATTTTTTTTTATTTGGCTATTTTTATGGTCTATTCCATGATCTTGATTTTATTACATGTATCGGCATTTTTATCAATGTATTTGCATATTCATCCATACTTGAATAACTTGATCCCGAATTTATATAAAGCGATGCTATGAATAAATAAAGGTAATGCCACGAAGGAAAATGAAAACACGAGAACTGCCTGAAATCTTTCGTTCTAAACGACTCTTTACTAAAGGGTCGTTAAGACCGAAAGATCTCAGGCAGTTCTCGTTTTTCATTTTCCTCCGTGGCATTACCTTTATTTCGTCCATAATTATCTGAAAGTGTCAACCTATCTATTTTATTGCTGCATTTGTGGACATCCCGGCAAAATTAATGTATCCTTTGAGAGACAAATTTAAATGCATTATGGCCGGAAATGGTTCAACAATCTGGCAAGAAACACAACCAGAATCCACACATTATTTGACTTGAAGTTCGCTGTGAACGAACATGGCTCATCCTTAAAAGATTTACGCTTTCGTATCCTAACTTATAGATTTATCATATATTCACTCATGCTTAAGGTAAATAATATTTCACGCATTCTGGACACGATTGAATACCCAATTTCGTTTGCGCTTTGTCACAGTCTTTAGTTTTAAAAGGAGTTCAGTTAATTAATTTAATTAATTACATTTTCAGATCATTTGACACTAATGGCTATTTATCTATCGGTACATCTATCTATCGATTTTTTTATTGAGTATTTTTCTTTTTCTAATATCTTATCTTTTTTCTCTGAAACGGACATCGTATTCTTTGGAAGCTTGAATTTCAAGTCAGTGACCCCTAAGGGCTTGTTCCGTATGGACAGGGTTAATTTTCTGAATAATAATAATAATAATAATAATAATAATAATAATAATGCCAAGAGTATTCATACTCGTACATACACAATTTTAGAGAATCGTGCCCTTTCATATATATATATAATATATATATATATATATAATATATATATCATATATATATATATATATATATATTTTTTTTTTTTTTTTTTTTTTTTTTTTCTTTCTTCTTCCTTTCTTTCTTTTTTTTTTTTTTTTTCTTTCTTTCCTTTTTTTTTTTTTTTTTTTTTTTGGGGGAAAGTTTTTTTTTTAAACCATCGGCTCACAGTAATTTCCTTTGCACTGGCTGCAAGTATAACGTTCCCACCTGGAACGAATAAGTATTTCAACTGTGATTTCGACAGGATTATAGTCGCTGATCGCGTCAGTACCTCTGGGTCTACCGGCAAATTTTACCAGTTATATAAACATTTAGAACCCAGAATTTCTGTTTGCGGGAGATCTGGGGGTGGGGCTGGGGGAGGGTTAGTGTTGAATTTAGAAACCAAAGGCTTGTTTTGCGGGGAGATCTGGGGGGATGAGGCTGGGGGATGGTTAGTGTTGATTGGTTTTTTATTTGTTTGTAATTTTCTTCGTATTGTTTAGTAATATTTCTTATGAATTTTTGGTTCTCTCTTATAATTTATTTTATTTTATTAAGATCATTTAGTTATGTGGAATCTAAGACCGCAATTTAATGGTCTTGTTTTTCAGACTTATGTATTTCTCTGTAGATAATAATAATAATAATAATAATAATAATAAGTTTAGAGGACTGCGTCAACATCGAGAACAGAGCACTGGGGCAATATCTGAAAACCAGTGAAGACGAGTGGCTAAAGAGTGCATGGGAAGAAGGACTAATAAAAGTAGACGAAGACCCAGAAAATATAAAGAGACAGAGAATGACAAACAGAACAGAGGACTGGCACAACAAACCAATGCACGGGCACAAATACAGAGACAGACTAAAGAAAACTAGCCCAGCGATGACCACGTGGCAAATGGCTACAGAGGGGAGAGCTAAAGAAGGAAACTGAAGGAATGATAACAGCGGCACAAGATCAGGCCCTAAAAACCAGATATGTTCAAAGAAAGATAGACTGAAATAACCTCTCCCATATGTAGGAAGTGCAATACGAAAAATGAAACCATAAACCACATAGGAAGCGAATGTCCGGCACTTGCACAGAACCAGTACAAAAAGAGGCATGATTCAGTGGCAAAAGCCCTCCACTGGAGCCTGTGCAAGAAACATCAGCTACCTTTTGCAGTAATAAAGTGGTACGAACACCAACCTGAAGGAGTGATAGAAAACGATCAGGCAAAGATTCCTCTGGGGACTATGGTAATCAGAAACAGATAGGGTGTTTTTTGGGTGATACGTGCAAATAGACCAAATCAAGAAGAAAGTATCACTCATTGATGTCGCAATACCATGGGGATATGGGATATGCCAGTGGAAATTGTACCCATAATCATAGGACCACTAAGCACGATCCCAAGATCCCTGAAAAGGAATCTAGAAATACTAGAGGCTGAAGTAGCTCCAGGACTCATGCAGAAGAGTGTGATCCTAGAAACGGCGCACATAGTAAGAAAAGTGATGGACTCCTAAGGAGGCAGGATGCAACCCGGAACCCCACACTCTAAATACCACCCAGTCGAATTGGAGGACTGTGATAGACCACATAATAATAACTATAATAATAATAATAATAATAATAATAATAATAATAATATTTCGTTAAAAGGATTGGCGACTTATCACCAGGGTCATTATAGCGAATTTACTGCTGCCTCGGGAAAATCATCCAAATAACGAAATAGCATTAAAAAAAAATTTATAATAATAAAATAATAATAATAATAATAATAATAATAATAATAATAATAATAATTAATAATAATAATAATAATAAATAGATAAATAAATAAAAATACATAAATAAATAAATCCTTCGTATTTGTGGTATAACGGAGTCCATCGTAGGTACGGTAATTTCTAATACCTTCCATCTTTGTGAACGTCTCGTGTCGGTGACACCGTTTTTTGTTTTTATTTCGTCCAAGTTTGACGAAAATGACTCGTTGTTTAATGTATGCGTACCTTTTCATGTGATATAAAAAAAAAACTGGCTTACCCGGTTTTCGCTTGAAATAAAAACTGCAAACAGATACAGCGGCCCACTGTAGTGGGAACATCTACTCGCATCTTTCATGACTGCCATCGCTTCAAACCATTATTCTGGAATGGTGCCGGAATGGTGCAGTTACGAAATATAAGAATTTAGATGACTGATCTGACATCTTTTTAATAGTATAGTATTACAAGGTGGAAAATACATGAGCACTTTTAATCGCCGTTTTAAAATACGTAGCAATGGCATTACTGTGGTAATTCGAAAGATTGGCCAAGACGGAATAAATGTTCGAATTAAGAAATGGTCTTTGGGTGCTAACGACTCTTCCTATCAAGTGAAAGGAGGACGAGGCTGCCACAGCGGTTTGACTAGACGAGGGGCATTCTTTGGCCCAAAGGAGGAGACAGATTGGGCGCGTTGGGCAATAAGAGATTGTGGCTCAATTAAACTGGCAAGCCTGCTTCTCTGATTAATCATTACGCCTGGCAGCTATCTATCTATCTATCTATCTATCTATCTATCTATCTATCTATCTATCTATTTATCTATCTATCTATCTATATATATAATATATATATATATATATATATATATATATATATATATATATATAATTTTATATATATATCCAAAAATAGAGCAAAGAATTTGAGAAGTTAAGAGGGCATTATGGCTGTTACATTTACGTATGTTTCTGAAAAACAATGGCCAGTAGATTCTACACACACACACACACATATTATTATATATATATATATATATATATATATATATATATATATATATATATATATATTTATTATTTTATGTCGTACTCGTTCCACGTGAATACTCGCAAATAGTTGTAATAATGTATGAATATGTTCTTTTTGGTAAATCATGCATACATAATTACAAATGTATCTCAGGTAATTAAGGTTCCGAAAACAATAAACAAATTATGACCTAAAAAAAATCCTCTTGCCCAATTATTATATTGATAATCAAAACTTGAGTTTCGTAAACGATTACACGAGATAAAAACACAGTTTTCCATTAATTTGTTCATATGAAATTCCCGATTGTTCTTTTTACATAAATAGTATTTTTTAATTACAATTTACTTACGACACAAATGGCGTGAACGAAGGGCGTGATTCCAATGACTTGTAAATATCTTAGCCATTAAAGGCAATTGGCATTAGTCCTTTACTTTTCATTACAAATCAGAACTTCCAGTATGATATGAAATGATACAACGATCCAGTTTCATGGTCAGAGTTGAGATACGTAGTATATACTTACGTGTAATAGGTTTATTAATGGATTTAATTCTCTCACTGACTCATTTTTATAACTCGAGGTCGTTCACCTGTCAGTTCTAGTCATACCTCGTGGTGATGGCTGGCTGATATCAGGACCCACTTATGTGCAAAAAGTTACAGAGCTATTGATGAATTATGATTATTCAAGTATTCTGTTATAAATGAAGCAACTACTCCCGCTCTGTTATTATTATTATTATTATTATTTTCAGTGAAATATTCAAGTATTCCGTAATAAATGAAGCAACTACTCCCGCTCTGTTGTTATTATTATTTTATTATTTTATTATTATTTTATTATATTAGTTATATTAGTATTATTATTGTATTATTATTATTATTATTATTATTATTATTATTTTCAGTGAAATATTCAAGTATTCTGTAATGAATGAAGCAACTACTCCCGCTCTGTTATTATTATTATTATTATTATTATTATTATTATTATTATTACCCTTCAGTGAAATTTCAAGTTCTGTAATAAATGAAGCAACTACTCCCGCTCTGTTATTATTATTATTATTATATTACCCTTCCGTGAAGTATTCAAGTATTCTGTGATAAATGAAGTAACTACTCCCGCTCTGTTATTATTATTATTATTACCATACAGTGAAATATACTACCTTCACAAAGTTTGTCAAGAGGCTAATCTTTAGAAAGGGATCGGTGGTTGCTGAAGATAGGACATGTCAAAACGGAGAATACTTAAGAATTAAGAATAATGTACATAACTATGATGACCTTCGGCTCGCTGAGGCGCAGATAACGGGAAAGGGGAAGAAAGAAAAAAGTGACGCGCGAGCAAACCTGCCTCTTTATTTTTTGAGATGCCGCCCTCACTCTGGGAAGAAGCCTGGGAAGAGGGGGGGGGCGTGGGGGGGAGGGGGGG
>NC_087218.1:133293-138293 GCF_015104395.2 Macrobrachium nipponense
AGAAAGAAAGGCATGCGAGCGAGAATAAACGAACTTTTTTTTTTTTTTTGGTTTTTTTTTTTTTTTTACACGAGATACATTGTGTAAGAAAATGTGACAGACTAAATCGCAAGTTCGGAAAACAATAGAGAATGGTGTTAAAAAAAGAGGAAATAGAAATGGGTGGAATCTCAAGATTAAAAAAAAAAGAAATAGCAGACCAAATTGCAAATTGTGAAAAAAATCATAGAAGATTAAATTGAAAAGTAAAAATGTGAAGGTAAAATGTAGAGGAAAAAAAAAAAACATTAAATCGAAAAGTAGACATATTGAAAAGACTAAATCACTCTGTGAAAAGGTTTATATGACTTTCAAAATAAATAAAAAATCCTAACTTGCAAGAAAAAAAAGTATCAGAAGAAATGTATAAAAGAATCAGTTGGAAGATAAAAAAAAAATACACGAAATACTAGCTAAATTCCAAAGTGGGGAAAGTAAGACGGAACTGCAAGATGAAAAAAGAGACTAAATGACAACACGAAGAAATGAAAGAGATGAACAAATGATCAAATAAATGCAGCAGCCACATCACGAAGTGGTATTTCCTATCAACTTGATCTAACCATTTTGAAGGCATAAATTGGTGTGCTGTTGTAGTACGCTTTTACTGGGAATATATAGATCTCGTTAGTTAAAACCGCTCGATTATTCAATTTTGGAAATTAGTCAATTCATATTAATTGCCATATATAAAAGATGGTTGAAGTAACCGGTATTTAATATAAAATAAACTGTCTTCAAGATAGGATGAAAAATGAGGACACCTGGGAAGGTCTCTTCAGAAGCAAATAATTAAGAATGGATCAAATAAAAAACAAATGAAAGCATAGAGGGAATTAGACATGAAATATGAAGAATTAGTACTCTGAAAATACATTATTATCGGAGAGCAAAATTAGCTAGAAAGGTGAAAATAGATGAGATTGTTAGAAAGTATGATAATAAACTTGATTAGTCCGAGTAGGAAACTTAAATTAGAAGTAAAATTTCAAAAAGTGGCAGTACGTACTACAAATATGTATGTGAGTATACATCCATATACATACATACATAAATTCACAGCAGTTAGCTGAGTCAATGTTGAAGGCATCTTGTCACGTGAATTAGCAGCAAATAATGGGGTGCTACAGGGGAATTGTTGTCGCCTTTGCAGTTTACCCTTCCCATGGATATTTGTAAAAAAAAAAAAAAAAAAAAGTGGTTGGATATGCAAGGGCAGGTTTAGACTGGAATAGCAATAGAAACTTGGCAGACTTACAATACGCAGTGGATGCTGTTTTTACCAGCAAAAACATATCCAAGATTCACAAAGATTGTTTAATAGAATGTATAATACACCTGAAGAGATGGGACTCAAGATATAGCTAAGAAAAACAGAAGTAATAACGACTGAATATGACAAAATGGATGAAGAAACATTATATAGACAATGAATTAGGAGATGAAAACTTCCAATATCTAGGAACAATAGTATCTTGGGTTGCGATCTAGAAAAATTCCGAAAAATAGAAATCAAACAATGGACAAGCTATATATGCTTTCGAGTTCACATAGACTGAAATGACATAAAAAACAGATTTAGTATTATTAATCTAGTAAGATGCGCATTGCTGTACGGGCGTGCATGGTAGAATTATAGTGAAAGTATAAAAAGGAATTTTTTTTTTTTATAGCTTTAAGAACAATGTTAGGACTCAGACAGCAGAAGAGTAAAAAAGTTATATACAAAAAGAAATATATTACGGAAGTTCCACATGTAGATGAGATAGTCCGTGGTAATGTCAGTCAGATTCTTGAGGGCACTGGCACAGTTGGTAGACGCACCAATTGGGTCCTAGGGAGACCCAGGTCCCACCAAGAGGGTCCTAGGGAGACCTAGGACCCAATTAGGGGATCCTAGGGAGACCCAGACTTGGACTATTAGACCGCATACTGAAGGTGATTGGAGATTTTTGGATGTGAAAGCATATGAAAGGTGTGCCTCAGTGTTTATGATGGATGACACACACACACACATACATGCATCTACCATATATACATACACACGCACAGACGCGCACGTGTATATATGTATGAATGTTGTAGATATATATTTATATATATATTATATAATATATATCTAATATATTTATTATGTATTATATATATATATGTGTGTGTGTGTGTATGTGTGTGTATTACTATAAACTACACATATATATACGTGTATGTATATTGTATATATATGTATATATTTTTACATACACATATATACAAATATATAACTATGCACTATATATATACACACATACACAATGTAAAATAATTAAAAAACCATTACTTTGTTCGAAACCAACATTGTCGATCAAGGTTTAAAAATCCTTGACTCGAAATCATACACAATCATTCGAAGCTTGTGGGTTTTTTTTTTTTTTTTTCTCGCAGACCGACTTTTGTGTAAGCGCTAAGCATATGTTGACTCCGCACTGGAAAGTCCCTCTCTGTTTGTTTCAGTAATTGCGCGAAGAAATGAAAAGTGGGACAAAAAGGTCAAACGCATAATCGTGCGTAAACCGCTAACAACTTCCCTGGCCACTTGAACAGAGCAGTGCCTGGTGGTCCAGCCATCGACGCAGTACGCCTTACTTTTTGTTATATAAAGAAAAAAAACCATAATACACTGCAGTTCAATAATAATAATAATAATAATTTAATTAATTATTATTATTATTATATTATTATTATTATTATTATTATTATTATTATTATTATCATTATTTCATAATAATAATAATAATAACATGATGATACATGGCAATGGCTACAGAGGGGAGAAATCAAGAAGGGAACTGAAGGAATGATAACAGCGGCACAAGATCAGGCCCTAAGTACCAGATATGTTCAAAGAACGATAGATGGAAGTAACATCTCTCCCTTATGTAGGAAGTGCAATACAAAAATGAGACCATAAACCACATAGCAAGCGAATGTCCGGCACTTACACAGAAACCAGTACAAAAAAAGAGGCATGATTCAGTGGCAAAAGCCCTCCACTGGAGCCTGTGCAAGAAACACCAGCCACCTACAGTAATAAGTGGTACGAGCACCAACCTGTAGAAGTAATAGAAAACGATCAGGCAAAGATCTTCTGGGACTATGGTATCAGAACAGATAGGGTGTTACGTGCAAATAGACCAGACGTGACGTTGATTGACAAAATCAAAAAGAAAGTATCACTCATTGATGTCGCAATACCATGGGACACCAGAGTTGAGAGAAGAAAGGGGAAAATGGATAAGTATCAAGATCTGAAAATAGAAATAAGAAGGATATGAGATATGCCAGTGGAAATCGTACCCATAATCATAGGAGCACTAGGCACGATCAAGATCCCGCCCTGAAAAGGAATCTAGACAAAACTAGAGGGCTGAAGTAGCTCCAGGACTCATGCAGAAAAGTGTGATCCTAGAAACGGCGCACATAGTAAGAAAAGTGATGGCCTTCTAAGAAGACAGGATGCAACCCGGAACCCCACACTGTAAATACCACCCAGTCGAATTGGAGGACTGTGATAGACAAAAGGAAAAAAAACAATAATAATAATCATTGATGTCATTATTAGGACTATAATTGTAGTAAATATTGAATACCATTCCACGTTGGTCTAAATCAATTCATTTAAAAGACGGTGAAAGCCAATACAATAATTCTTCTACCTCCTTTCTTCGCGTCGCTGAACTACAGGCCAGCTTCACTCTACAGTAAACATCACCTACGGTGCATCACTACACTATGACCGAAAATAATAAGTAAAAAGTCACATTTATGTATATGAGCGAGTGTATTTTTCAGAAATACGAAAAAGGTTAAAAAAAAAGAGGGGGGCTTTCGACCGATTGCACAGCGAACCTCTTCGGCCAAATGGGCAAAAGTACGGAGATAGTAAGTAAAAAGTCACAATAATATATATGAGCGAGTCCATTTTTCAAAAATACGAAAAAGGTTTAAAAAAAACGCAAAAGTACATGTATTTCTTATCGAATACAACAATGTTGCTAATGATTTTACATTGTGTAATGTTTAATGCGCGAGAGGACAGACACACAGACAGGCTAGTATTGTCATTCCAAGAATCTAGATTTTAAGCAGTTTCTCGAGGCCCTGACTTTGTCTATCTGATACAACAGGTACCTATGCTGAAAGTTGTTCACCACCCACCAGTCACCTAGTCGCTATAGCAACGAGTACCGTACGATCAAGAGAGAGAGAGAGAGAGAGAGAGAGAGAGAGAGAGAGAGAGAGAGAGAGAGAGACGTTAGGATCCCAACGTTTGGCTCGCAGATACGGGGGAACAGCCGGTTACATGACCCACCATTTCTGAATTGATGCCGATTGTTCGATGGTTTCCTGGACTGTTAAAAAGAAAAAATAGAATGAAATAAAATAAAAATAAAAATCGTCAATTGTCTTTCGTTAAGAAATGCGTGTATTTTGATTATCATTTGCTGAAAAGGACCGTTGTGCGTACGGTCGAAAACTTTTTTTATTTTTCTTTTGTAACCTTTTTTGTATTTTGAATAATACAGTCGCTCATATACCTTATTGTGGCTTTTTACTTATTGTATTAAACATTGTTGGAAAATAAGGGCCTCGTATAATCGTTACGCCAAAACCTTTACAATCGTTCATATCATAATAATATATCTGTTCTACCCTGCATCAATTTCAATAAATTGTACTAAATATCTTATTTACTGTTATTATGACTGACATCAACATTTTGCCTACTGATAGGAGACGTTGTATACATAGTTCTAGGGAGACTATCACAGTTTTGACAATAATCAGTATCGTCATCATTTAGCGTTACTAGTATAAGCAGTAGTAGTGGCTGCAGTAGTAGCAGCAACGAATTCCTGAGCAGATCAGTAAGATAAGACTTTAGTCCACTAGCTGATCCACAAAAAATCTCATAGGGGTTG
>NC_087218.1:143293-154003 GCF_015104395.2 Macrobrachium nipponense
TGATTATGATGATTAATGCAAACACTTGCACACACACAATATATATGTATATGTATATATATATATATATATATATATATATATATATATATATATATATATATATATATATGTGTGTGTGTGTGTGTTGTGTGTGTATATATATATATATATATATATATATATATATATATATATATATATATACATATATAATAATAATGAATGGAATTGTCGCTTCTAGAAAGTCGGATCTTTAATAAAAAGAGTATTTGGCCAGTAGAAACTTCAGCATTTTTCGTTAAAACTTTATTTTCATCCAACGCCTACGTTTCGGGATACAAATCCCATCTTCAGGGCTAAAAACAAGGAAAAAATTAAAATTCTATACATTAAATCAGACTAAAATGCGGACATAGTAATAAATTATGTTTTTTTTAATTATATAAATTAATTAACAATATATCAATGAAATTCGAATTTTATATAAAAGTAAGACGGTAACTAATGGAATAAGAGATCAACAGTAAAAGCAAAGCTACTAAGTACAATGACACTTCAAAATAAATAACCAAACAAAACACTTAAAAAACACAAACCACACGTGAACAACTAAGAAAATTATCGTTATTACTAAAAACAGGAGAAAAATATTGATTGTGCTAAGTATTCATATATATATATATATATATATATATATATATATATATATTATATATATATATATATACGTGTATAGATAATATAGTATATATATATATATATATATAATAGATATTATATTATATATATATTATGTATTATAAATTTATTATATATCATAATAATAATATATATATATTTATATATATATGATATATTATTATATATTAATATATATATAAATATATATATATTATATATATAATATATGATAATATCTTATATATATTATATATAATAGATATATATATATAATCTATATATATATATATATATATATATATAGATATATATATATATATCGATATATATATATATATATATATATATAGATATATATATATATATAAATATCTATATATATATATATATATATATATATATATATATATATATATATAAAATGAATACTTATCACATCACCGTGATTCATATAAATCATTCGAACTACAAATGTCCTTTAATATGTAATTCGCTCTACCCTTCGGAATTGATATATTTCATATATGTACCGAAGGGGAATTTTTAGTTGATAATAATTTCGTTCCCCAATGGGATCGAAAACGAAATCAGAACGGACTGTCCGTTCTGATTTCGTTTCCCGTCCACTGGACGGTGGTTCGATCCCATGGTGAGACGAAATTATTATCAACTAAAAATTCCCCTTCGTACATATATGAAAATATATCAATTCCGAGGTAGAGCGAATTAGATATTAAAGGACATTTGTAGCTCGAATGATATGATATATATATATATATATTTTATTATATATATATATATATATATATATATATATATATAACATAGTATCAATTATATATATATATATATATTATATATATATATATATATATACATAGTATATATATATAAATAAATAGATAAATAATCAACTAATTAATTAATTAATTAAATTATATATCATAAATAAATAGATAAATAATAATTTCAATTTATATATATATATATATATATATATATATTTATATATATTCTATGCAACATTCATCTGAGTATACCATAAACATAACTGTACCTCCATATTTTTTTTACCCTGCAGTCGGGAGCGGAGCCGGAGGTGGCGTTGTGGCATCCCGCCTGGCAGAAGTACCCTCCTGGAACGTCCTCCTGCTGGAGGCAGGACCTGTCCCGCCGCAGGACAGTTACATCCCGGGGCTGTTCGCCTTTGGATACATGCGGGGCAACAATGACTGGGACTACGTCACCGAACCTCAGAACAACTGTCTCAAGAGCTTCGTTGGCCAGGTAAGGAACCTGTCTGGATCTTTCCCTTCGTCTGCGAGTTCTTTAGGGAGGTCTTCGATTTACTTGTGTCTTACTGAAATGTCTTTTCTCTCCCATTAGTAACTAATCATTAGTTTTCGTTTGATTTACGTAATTTTTGATAATGAATTAAATTCAACTAGAACAAAACATTGTTCCGCTTAAATAGGAGGCTGGAACTTCAGATAATTTCTCTTATTATCTTAGAGTCAGCTTGCAAAGATAAGAAATCTCAAGTACTCATACAAAATGCATACAGTTTTAGAGACATACATGATTATCCTAGATATCAGATCCAGTGTGTTCTGCGCAAATATGAATAGGCCCACCTGAAAATGAATTGTTATTACGATAAATGCAGGCGCCCTACAGCGAACAAAAATATCCGATATCAACATACGTTATTGCACTCTCTTGCAATCCTTTATTTACAGATTTGACAGCTAACAACTATGAGTGCTCATGTTTATGAAAAAAATCTAAAAAATGTACAATTATTATTGACTCCTCAGATCTATTCAACAATCTTCACCACTCGCAAAGATAACCCAAGAACTGCTATGAGTTTTAGCAATACATTTGTGTGTTTTAATAAGCCAAGGCCTGGAATCTAGTTTTATTTGCAGTGTTGTAGAAATCCACTTACAGTGTCCTATATACATTTATACATTATTGAGGATTATTAATAACAATTTTAGACACCTGTTTTGTCGGAGATTTAGCTGGCCTTATGCCAGCACGGGCTCTTGCTCATAGAATTTGACACCTTACACAGTGTTCTCTCCCTGATTATTCTTATTTTGAACAAACACGTTCAAAAGTATGTAGGAATAAAAGACCATTAAAAAGGAATATTTAAGATGCACAAAAAAAAAAACTATAACAAAACCTTCAAACTTTTCATACTAATGATACATTCTATTTACCCAGTTCTCTGAAGACGGTAACAGAAGTACCCGAAAATCTTAAGAGTGACCCAATACCCCTTAAGTAATCGACTTCTGAATGACCGTTTATACTGCATTATTATTATTATTATTATTATTATTATTATTATTATTATTATTATATTATTTATTATTATTATTTTCTTTTTTTGCTTTTTGGTCTATCACAGCCAACCTGTTCGACTGGGTGGTTTTTATAGTGTGAGGTTCCGGGTTGCATCCTGTCTCCTTAAGAATCCATCACATTTCTCACTATGTGCACTGTTTCTAGTAGCACACTACTTCGGCATCTAGTTTTTCTAGGTTCCTTTTCAGAGATCTTGGAGTCGTGCCTATTATTATTATTATATTATTATAATTGAGAAAGTAAAAATCCACACTAGTATGCCTGTTTTTGATGTTATTTAAAATATATGCAGCAGAAAGCTTTCGGTTGACCTGCACGGTCCATCTTGTCAGTCAAACAGGTATGTTACTGTAGATTTACTTTCCTATTTTAATGACTCATGTAATTATGAGTTTTCCTTGGGTTATTATTATTTTTAGGGAAAAACTCTCTATTGCGAGAGTATATATAATGTTCGAAAGGGTCCACAATAATATAAAGTGTTAGAGGGGAAATAGATATCCATGCTGTCGATTTAAAATGAATGTAAACGTGGAATGGAAGGGTTCGAAAGCTTTTGTAAAGTTTTAAAATTATACACGGACTCTTAACACTTTTTATTATTGTGGACCCTTTAGAACATTATTATTATTATTATTTTATTATTATTATTATTATTATTATTATTATTATTATTATTATATTATTATTGGTCACAGTTTTCCGTGTCGAAAATGATGACAATGGTTGCAGGTCCACAATAATATAGCATGTGAGTTCATTGTCTTTAATGGATATTAAAATCTTTCGAACCTTGTACTATGGGATTCCATTTCAGTGCAAGATGAACCTAGTACAAGGTTCGAAAGCTTTTTAATATCCATTATTTAAAGACCATATACCCACCACATTGCTATATTATTGTGAACCTGCATCCATTCTTATTATTATTATTATTTCAGCGTGCCACTATGCCACACGGGAAAGTTTTGGGGGTTCGACGATAACAAATGGGATGTTGTAACGCCCGAGGCAACAGAAAGGATTTCGATTACTGGGCGTCGCTGGGCAACGCTGGGTGGGATTACGAAAACTGCCTTCATTACTTCAGGAAAAGTGAGAACTACAGGGGCAGCCAGCTTGGAGAAACAGGTACATGGAATGACAAACTTTAAAAAGTAGAATGCGTAGTCACACACACACACACAAACACACAAAACATTTGTTTCTCAAGCATGACATTTTCATGTTCACCATATTAAGCTACAGATCCAGTTCAACTCTTACCTCTGGAATAAATTTTTTACACCCAAGGGAAATAACAATTTGGTGTAAATTACTGGATATCAAACGATATTTGTGGCTTTAGTATTTTGTGAAATATATATATATATATATATATATATATATTATATATATATATATATTATAATAAATAATACTACATATGTATATATGTAAATATATACTTATATATACTATATATTGTAAATATATAATATATACTATCCATATATGATGAATAATAACCATAATGCACTCTTAACTCTTCGAAATCTTCACACTTTTTTAATATGCTTGTCACTACAAAGCCTTAGATACAGTTACTTCAGAACTACTTCATACTTCTTTGCATTTGGATCCAATGGTTTGAAGTGACAAGCTATCCAATAAAGTTAAGGGTATTGTGGCTATTATGATATATATATATATATATATATATATATATATATATATATATATATATATATATATATAGACAAAATCCACGTAGGAAAGAGAAACGATTGAGTGCTGCAAGTCCTATCAACTTCTTGTCCTTTACTTGGCAGTCTGTTAAGTAAAAGGACAAGGAATCGAGAGGCCTTCTTGCCAGAACTCCATTGTGTCTTCTTACCTTCCTGTGGAATTTTTTCTTTATTTATATATTCGTCACGTTCCGTATTTTTGTGATTCAGTATACATACATATATATATATATATATATATATATATATATATATATATATATATATATATATATATATATGCATGATTATTCCAATCATCTTATTCATCTATAACAAACAATAATTCCAATAGAAATGAATGACTTAAACAGTCTTGCACCACCATGAGGTAATAAAATGATGAACAACTTGATCAAAAAACAATTTCATGAAGTGTACTAGCACGCTTTGGCAGAGTTGTACCACGGCCGAGGCGGTCCAATGTCTGTTACGGGGTCTCATCCCGGAGACCTCTCAGTGGCATTCCTGGCGGCAGGCGCAGAGCACGGCTTTGATATCATCGACCCGAGCGGACCCGTTCAGACAGGTAAGGAACATCAGTCATTCTGTAAATCCTTTAGTATGCCATATGAACCAGTCATTTTTGTAAATACTTTATGACTAAGAAGATCAGTGGTTCCGTAAATCCTTTAGTGCCGTATCAACCAGTCATTTTTGCTAAACATTTAGGACTGACAAGATCATTGGTTCTGTAAATCCTTAAGTACCATATGAAGCAGTCATTTCTGTAAATACTTTGACTGACAAGATCAGTTTTTCTGTAAATACTTTATGACTGACAAGATCAGTGGTTCTGTAAATCCTTAAGTACCATATGAACCAGTTAATTTTGCAAATACTTTAGGACTAACAAGATCATTGGTTCTGTAAATCCTTTAGTACCGTATGAACCAGTCATTTTTGCAAATACTTTATTATTAACAAGATCAGTAGTTCTGTAAATGCTTTGGTACCATATGAACAAGTCAATTTTGCAAATACTTTAGTACTAACAATATCATTGGTTCTGTAAATCCTTAAGTACCATATGAACCAGTCATTTTTGCAAATACTTTATGACTAACAAGATCAGTGGTTCTGTAAATCCTTTAGTACCAAATGAACCAGTCAATTTTGTAAATACTTTATGACTATCAAGATCAGTGGTTATGTAAATCCTTTGGTACCATATGAACCAGTGATTTTTGCAAATACTTAATGGTTAACAAGAATATCAGCCGTTCTGTAAATCCTTTATTACCATATGAACCAGTCATTTTTGCAAATACTTTAGGACTAACAATATCAGCGGTTCTGTAATACATTTAGTACCATATGAACCAATCATTTTTGTAAATACTTTAGGACTAATAAGATCAGTGGTTCTGTAAATCCTTTGGTACCATATGAACCAGTGATTTTTGGAAATACTTTATGACTAATGAGATCAATGGTTCTGTAAATCCTTAAGTACCATATGAACTACTCATTTTTGCAATTACTTTAGGAATAGCGAGAAGACCAGTGGTTTTGATAATATTTCTTTATGAGGACCAGTCATTTTTGCAACTATTTTAAGAGGTATTGCTGACTCCGGGGTTTAAGCCACACTTTGACTCGTTCATCCTCAGGTCTGGGCTAGATAAGGGCGTTAAGTTACCTGTCCCTCTGGTCCTACCGTAAATTGAGTAAAAAAGTTCATGAGAATTCTAGGTCCTATTTTCAAAGATATTAGCTCTGATCACAGTTAAGTTCACACATGTCAAAACTATGTGTATTATAACTAACAAACTGCCCTTCGATAAATTAAGGACATCTACCTTTGTATTTTAATTTCTACTCCGATAAATTATCAGTTTGTGTCTTTTATTTAATTGAAGATTTTTTTATCTTATTTTCCCCAGGTTTTTCTAAGCCTTATTTCAATATAGGAGATGGCATCAGGTCTTCTGTAGCTTACTCATTCATTAGGCCAGCAGCAGCATGGCCCAATCTTCATGTACTACATAGTGCTACAGTACAAAAGGTAGCCGAGATTTTTATTCAGATATTTGCTTTAAAAATGATTTCCCTTAAGACGAGTCTCTTTCAAACCACGTCTTCCTAAATCTGTTTTTTTTTTCTTTTTCTTTTAAGATTGTGAATTTTGTAAGTTGATATTGCTAACATGGTAATGTAAGAACATAAAGAATAAATGGTGCTGGAGACAGTGATAACTGTGCTGTACTTAGAATAACTGTGTTGTACTACTTAGCTAAACGTAACCACAATACAGATTAGATATTTGATTTACTGTAAAAGGATAAATCCTTCTACATTCATAATTGAAGATAAAAATAAAACCCCGTACGCCAGATACTTGTCTGTAGTCTATGGGTGCGCAGTGATTATATGTACCCACTGAAATGGCATTTGAATTGAAACTTGGAATTGAATCCTTCACTTTCCTATTGCATAGTAGTTTATTAAGGAATACATTTACTGATTGCTATTGGTTCTTGGTGACCATTTTCACGCGTTACCAATTCTAATTTCATGCCACTGTTTCAGATCATCTTGGATGAAGAGGAAGGAGCCAAGGGAGTGATATTCAAACACGATAACGTGGTCAGTATGTTGAGTAACCGTTTCCTGATATGCTTGGAATAATAATTCCATTACCTAAACTCTGAAATAATGTCAAGTTAACTGTAGTACATTCACATCAACCGTGCATTTGATGCCTAGGCCAGTCCCTCACGACGCTCCTGATTGGCTGTTGATAAGCCAGTCACAGGGCTGGAAACTCTCAGTCTCTCGAGAGAGTTCACATGGGTAGGATGCATTTTTCAGGAGAGGTGGAACATACATCCTGCCTACGAGAACTCTCTCGAGAGACTGAGAGTTTCCAGCCCTGTGATTGGCTTATCAACAGCCAATCAGGAGCGTCGTAAGGGACTGTTCTAGACATCAAATGCACGGTTGATGTGAATCTACTATATGAGAACGATTCTTAACGCGATTTAGCCATGGCAATAAGTCAGTAAAATAACGAGATGTAACGAGTCCTTATCTCGAACAGAAACGTACTTCAATGCATTTCTGTATTTGCTTTTTCTTTACCTACTTCTGTCAGGTGTATGAACGGTTGGTTGGTCCGGATTTAGCTGGATTCTAGTTTCTCATTGGACGAGTGGGTTGCGTACTCGCCTATCACTCTGGTAGCCCGAGTTCGTTCCGCGCTTCCGCCAGTGCGGAACCAGAGACATTTATTTCTGGGGATTGGAAATTCATTTCTCGATAGAAAGTAGTTCGGATCCCACAATAAGCTGCAGGTACCATTGCTAAGTAGTCAATTTGTTCCTAGCCACGTGTATAAAAATCTAATTCTTCAGGCCAGCCCTAGGAGAGCTGTTAATCAGCTCATTGATCTCTTAAACTAAGATATAAACTTACTTAAGCTGGATTCTGACAGACCTTTAGGGCATGAAAGTGAGTAAGTGTTCCGGTGTGGACTCTACAAATCAACAAAGACCGTCAGATAAAAGAACAAATGATGGATGATCTAAAAAGTTTGCCCTGTTTCATTCCAGTTGTATAAAGCGATGGCCAGCAGAGAGGTCATCATCAGCGCTGGGGCTCTTGGATCGCCGAAACTCCTGATGCTTTCCGGCATAGGACCAGAGGAACATCTACAGGAACACGGTGTATGATACTATATTTTGTATGCTAATAGGCAATGACTGTGGTTGACAGCATCCACAAAAGGATAATTGTCCTAGTACAAATACTGAACAGATAATATAATGTTTAATATATATATATGTGTGTGTGTGTGTGTGTATTTATACACTATATGTATGTATGTATTTGGCTACATATTCTCATCATGATTAACCGATTCTAGATACAACCTATAGCGCATGTTCCGGGAGTTGGACAGAATCTGCAAGACCACATGGGCGTGTACGGCCTCGTCTGGACGATTAACAAAGGTTCATCCTCCTCTATGAGACAAATCATTGCTCCAGGAGCTATTGAGCAATATGTGCTTGAAAGAGGAGGTTGGTATTTCTAAGCTGCGACATGAATTATGCATGATCTTTTGAACGTGTATGACTCACTTCAGAGGTAGGCTGTTCTCTCCTGGGTGATGCTCTCAGCAGGATAGCTTTGATTTTGTGTTTTTGTTTTATTTTATTTCATTTTATTAATTATTTTCTTTATTTTGTTTTTGGGGAGAGAAGGTTTTAACACTCGGCCAGTAACGAGATTTGACTATAGACATAACTGCTGCAACATTGACCATATAACAGAAGCTATCTGTATAGGGTTTATACCAAAGAACGGGATTTGGGATTTGACTATAGACATAACTGCTGCAACATTGACCATACCAAGCTATCTGTATAAGGTTTATACCAAAGAGCTCTTGATTTCAAGTAACAAGATGGGTTGGGGACGACCTCTAAATGCAATACTGCAACGTTCCAAAGAAGCTCTTGTCCGTTTAATGGCTTAAGCCTGAAAAAAAAAACCTGGTTTTGAACTGCCTGAAGGAATGACGGTTAAAACCCGGGGAATCTATGTGTACAGCATTAGTCTGCGAGAGATGCAACGATCCAACAGTGACTTGGATGCTGAAGATAGTTATAAGAATCAGTATCATTTCAGAATTTCATCTTCACACAGCGACTAAAGATATTCATTCCCTACTTTCTTCCTGCAGGCCCTTACGCTGCCCCAATCGGGGATATAGCAAACGCTTGGATAGGCGTCAACGGAGAGATCGACAATGATTATCCTGACATCCAAATATCGCTCTCACCTGCGCCATTCCACCTCGATAAAGGGCTCTTTGTTCCCTACATCTTCGGCCTGGACAAAACGGTAAGGAACTCAGATAGAAAAAAATAGAAAATAGAGTTTAGGCCAAAGGTCAAGCGCTGGGACTAGTGAGGTCATTCAGCGCTGAAACGGAAATTGCCAGTATAAAGATGCTTGAATGGTGTAACATGAGGAAAACCCCGGAGTTAGGAGAGGGTGGTAAGTCATATGGAAGAGAGTACGAACGGAGGTACAGTAAAAGGAATGAAAGGGATTGCAGGTAGGGGCCGAACGGACGCTGCAAAGAACCTGATGTAATGCCTACCGCGCACCACAGAAGGTGCACTGATGGCACTAACCCCTTAAGGGGGACAAAGAGGTAAAGATTCACAATGCTCTTCTACAAGAAAATCTTGTTTGATCAAGATAGCTATATCGGCATTATTGATTTTCAAAAGATTTTAAGTTTATTTATTGCTCTAACGCAACACTATTTAGCCTTTTTTACTGCACTGAAGCTCAAATCATATCACGAATAAATGTTTTACCTCAGTTAAATAAATGTGAAGTTGTAAAAGTTAGAAAATATGCAAAAATCCCCTTTTTTTCTCACATTACTATTTTCTTCTTTTTTCTTATCGTATACCCTAAAACATGGTGACTTTTACTTCAACAACGTCAACAAGAGTAAGAGATTTTAACCTTTATTTCTTCCGAACAGCTCTACATGCGGCATTATTCCCCCTTGTTTGGTGAGGATGGCTTCACACTAGTCGTTAACCTGCTGAGACCCAAGAGTGTTGGATCAGTGACCCTCAGATCTAGCAACCCAGAAGACCTACCTATTATTGATCCTCAATACCTAAGCCAAGAGGATGATATATACACCTTGCTGAAAGGTACGATATACGAATTGCTGAATGTGCTAATAATAATAATAATAATAATAATAATAATAATAATAATAATAATAATAATACCACCCACAATCATAGGAATATTATGCACGATCCCAAGATCCCTGAAAACGTATTTACCTGGAAAACCTAGATGCCGAAGTAGCTCCAGGACCTCATGCAGAAGAGCGTGCTGTTAGTAACAGCGCGCATGGTGA
>NC_087218.1:159503-178164 GCF_015104395.2 Macrobrachium nipponense
GTAGATTTACTTTCCTATTTTAATGACTCATGTGATTATGAGTTTTCCTTGGGCTATTATTATTATTAGGGAAAAACTCTATCGCGAGAGTATATATAATGTTCGAAAGGGTCCACAATAATAAAAAGTGTTAGAGGGGAAATAGATATCCATGCTGTCGATTTAAAATGAATGTAAACGTGGAAGGGAAGGGTTCGAAAGCTTTTTGTAAAGTTTTAAAAATTATACAGGGACCTTTAACACTTTATTATTGTGGACCCTTTAGAATATTATTATTATTATTATTATTATTATTATTATTATTATTTTATTATTATTAAATTTATTATATTAATTATTATTATTATTATTATTATTATTATTATTATTATTATTATTATTTTATTATTATTGGGCACAGTTTTCCGTGTCGAAAATGATGACAATGGTTGCAGGTCCAATAATATAGCATGTGAGTATATAGTCTTTAATGGATATTAAAAGCTTTCGAACCTTGTACTAGGTTCATCTTCAGTCAAGATGAACCTAGTAGAAGGTTCGAAAGCTTTTAATATCCATCAAAAACCTCATACCCACATGCTATATTATTGTGAACCTGCATCCATTCTTATTATTATTATTATATTTCAGCGTGCCACTATGCCACACGGGAAAGTTTTGGGGGGTTCGACGATAACAAATGGGATGTTGTACGCCCGAGGCAACACAAAGGATTTCGATCACTGGGCGTCGCTGGGCAACGCTGGGTGGGAATACGAAAACTGCCTTCATTACTTCAGGAAGAGTGAGAACTACAGAGGCAGCAAGCTAGGAGAAACAGGTACATGGAATGACAAACTTTAAAAAAGTAGAATGCGTAGTCACACACACACACACAAAACATTTATTTTTGTCTCTCAAGCATATCATTTTCATGTTCACCAATATTAAGCTACAGATCCAGTTCAACTATTACCTCTGGAATAAATTTACACCCAAGTGAAATAACAATTTGGTGTAAATTATTGGATATATATGTATATATATGTTTATATATATATATATATATATATATATATATATATATAATACATATACTACATAGTATATATGTAATATATACTTATATATACTATATATATGTAAATATATAATATATACTATCCATATATTGATTGTAATAACCACAATGCAATCTTAACTTTTCGAAATCTTCACACTTTTTTAATATGCTTGTTACTACAAAGCCTTAGATACAGTTACTTCAGAACTGCTTCATATTTCTTGCATTTGGATCCAATGGTTTGAAGTGACAAGCTTATCTAATAAAGTTAAGGGTATTGTGGCTATTACAATATATATATATATATATATATATATATATATATATACATATATATATATATATATATATATATAATATATATATAATATTATATATTATTTATATATAGACAAAATCCACGTAGGGAAGAGAAACGATTGAGTGCTGCAAGTCCTATCAACTTCTTGTCCTTTACTTGGCAGTCTGTTTAGTAAAGGACAAAGAATCGAGAGGCCTTCTTGCAGAACTCCATCTTTTCTCTTTCCTTCGTGGATTTTTTCTTTATTTTTATATATTCGTCACGTTCCATATTTTTGCGATTCAGTTATGCATATATATATATATATATATATATATATATATATATATATATATATGTATATATATATGTATATATATAATGTATATGATTATTCCAATCATGTTATTCATCTATAACAAACAACAATTCCAATAGAAATTAATGACTTGAACAGTCTTGCACCACCATGAGGTAATAAAACGATGAACAACTTGATCAAAAAACAATTTCATGAAGTGTCCTAGCACGCTTTGGCAGAGCTGTACCACGGCCGAGGTGGTCCAATGTCTGTTACGGGGTCTCATCCCGGAGACCTCTCAGTGGCATTCCTGGCGGCAGGCGCAGAGCACGGCTTTGATATCATCGACCCGAGCGGACCCGTTCAGACAGGTAAGGAACATCAGTCGTTCTGTAAATCCTTTTGTATGCCATATGAACCAGTCATTTTTGTAAATACTTTATGACTAAGAAGATCAGTGGTTCTGTAAATCCTTTAGTGCCGTATCAACCTGTCATTTTTGCTAAACATTTAGGACTGACAAGATCATTGGTTCTGTAAATACTTAAGTACCATATGAACCAGTCATTTTTGTAAATACTTTATGACTGACAAGATCATTGGTTCTGTAAATCCTTAAGTACCATATGAACCAGTTAATTTTGCAAATACTTTAGGACTAACAAGATCATTGGTTCTGTAAATCCTTTAGTACCGTATGAACCAGTCATTTTTGCAAATACTTTGGGACTAATAAGATCAGTGGTTTTGTAAATCCTTTAGCACCATAGGAACCAGTCATTTTTGCAAATACTTTATTACTAACAAGATCAGTAGCTCTGTAAATACTTTGGTACCATATGAAGCAGTCATTTTTGCAAATACTTTATGACTAACAAGATCAGTGGTTCTGTAAATCCTTTAGTACCAAATGAACCAGTCAATTTTGCAAATACTTTATGTCTAACAAGATCATTGGTTATGTAAATCCTTTGGTACCATATGAACCAGTGATTTTTGCAAATTCTTTATGGTTAACAAGAATATCAGCCGTCCTGTAAATCCTTTATTACCATATGAACCAGTTATTTTTGCAAATACTTTAGGACTAACAATATCAGCGGTTCTGAAATACCTTTAGTACCATATGAACCAATCATTTTTGCAAATACTTTAGGACTAACAAGATCAGTGGTTCTGTAAAACCTTTGGTACCATATGAACCAGTCATTTTTGCAAATACTTTGACGAACGAGATCAATGGTTCTGTAAATCCTTAAGTAACATATGAACTACTCATTTTTGCAATTACTTTAGGAATAGCAAGAAGACCAGTGCTTTTGATAATATTTCTTCATGAGGACCAGTCATTTTTGCAATTATTTTAAGAGGTATTGCTGACTCCGGGGTTTAAGCTACACTTTGACTCGTTCATCCTCAGGCCTGGGCGTTAATTAAGTTACCTGTCCCCCTGGCCCTACAGTAAATTGAGTAAAAAAGTTCATGAGAATTCTAGGTCCTATTTACAAAGATATTAGCTCTGATCACAGTTAAGCTCACACATGTCAAAACTATGTGTATTATAACTAACAAACTGCCCTTCGATAAATTAAGGACATCTACCTTTGTATTTTAATTTCTACTCTGATAAATTATCAGTTTGTGTCTTTTATTTAATTGAAGATTTTTATATCTTATTTTCCCCAGGTTTTTCTAAGCCTTATTTCAATATAGGAGATGGCATCAGGTCTTCTGTAGCTTACTCATTCATCAGGCCAGCAGCAGCATGGCCCAATCTTCATGTACTACATAGTGCTACAGTACAAAAGGTAGCCGAGATTTTTATTCAGATATTTGCTTTACATATGATTTCCCTTAAGACGAGTCTCTTTCAAACCACGTCTTCCTAACTCTGTTATTTTTTTCTTTTCCTTTTAAGATTGTGAATATTGTAAGTTGATATTGCTAACATGGTAATGTAAGAACATAAAGAATAAATGGTGCTGGAGACAGTGATAACTGTGCTGTACTTAGAATAACTGTGTTGTACTTAGATAAACGTAACCACAATACAGATTGGATATTTGATTTACTGTAAAAGGATAAATCCTTCTGCATTCATAATTCAAGATAAAAATTAAATCCCGTAGTCTGAAATGGCATTTGAATTGAAACTTTGAATTGAATCCTTCACTTTCCTATTACATAGTAGTTTTATTAAGGAATACATTTACTGATTGCTATTGGTTCTTGGTGACCATTTTCTCGCGTTACCAATTCTAATTTCATGCCACTGTTTCAGATCATCTTGGATGACGAGAATGGAGCCAAGGGAGTGATATTCAAATACGATAACATGGTCAGTATGTTTTTTTTTTTTTTTTTTTTTTAGTTCAGTTGAGTAACCGTTTCCTGATATGCTTGGAATAATAATTCCATTAACTAAACTCTGAAATAATGTCAATTTAACTGCAGTACATTTACATTAACCGTGCATTTGCGGTCTAGGCCAGTCCGTCACGACGCTCCTGATTGGCTGTTAATAAGCCAATCACATCACAGGGCTGGAAACTCTCAGTCTCTCTCGAGAGTTCACATGGGTAGGATACATCTTTCAGGAGAGGTGGAACATACATCCTGCCTATGAGAACTCTCGAAAGAAAGAGACTGAGAGTTTCCAGCCCTGTGATTGGCTTATCAACAGCCAATCAGGAGCGTCGTAAGGGACTGTTCTAGACATCAAATGCAAGGTTGATGTGAATCTACTATAGGAGAACGATTCTTAACACGATTTAGCCATGGCAATAAGTCAGAAAAATAACGAAATGTAACGAGTCCTTATCTCGAGCAGAAACGTACTTCAATACATTTCTGTATTTGCTTTTTCTTTACCTACTTCTGTCAGGTGTATGAACGGTTGGTTGGTTCGGATTAAGCTGGATTCTAGTTCCTCATTGGACGAGTGGGTTGCGTACTCGCCTATCACTCTGGTAGCCCGAGTTCGTTCCGCGCTTCCGCCAGTGCGGAACCAGAGAAATTTATTTCTGGTGATTGGAAATTCATTTCTCGATAGAATGTAGTTCGGATCCCACAGTAAGCTGCAGGTACCGTTGCTAAGTAGTCAATTTGTTCCTAGCCACGTGTATAAAAATCTAATTCTTCAGGCCAGCCCTAGGAAAGCTGTTAATCAGCTCATTGGTCTCTTAAACTAAGATATATACTTACTTAAGCTGGATTCTGCCAGACCTTTAGGGCATGAAAGTGAGTAAGTGGTCCGTCAGATAAAAGAACAAATGATGGATGTTCTAAAAAGTTTGCCATGTTTCATTCCAGTTGTATAAAGCGATGGCCAGCAGAGAGGTCATCATCAGCGCTGGGGCTCTTGGATCGCCGAAACTCCTGATGCTTTCCGGCATAGGACCAGAGGAACATCTACAGGAACACGGAGTATGATACTATATTTTGTGTGCTAATAGGCAATGACTGTGATTGTCAGCATCCACAAAAGGATAATTGTCCTAGTACAAATACTGAACAGATAATATAATGTTTAAAATAAATAATGTTTATATATATATATAATTATTAGTATATATGTAATATATTATTATATAATTATATTAATATATAAAATTATATAATATATATAATATATATATATGTATATATATATATATATATATATATATATATATTATATGTATATATGTGTGTGTGTGTGTGTGTGTGTGTGTGTGTATTTATACACTATATGTATGTATGTATTTGGCTACATATTCTCGTCATGATTAACCGATTCCAGATACAACCTATAGCTCATGTTCCGGGAGTTGGACAGAATCTGCAAGACCACATGGGCGTGTACGGCCTCGTCTGGACGATTAACAAAGGTTCATCCTCCTCTATGAGACAAATCATTGCTCCAGGAGCTATTGAGCAATATGTGCTTGAAAGAGGAGGTTGGTATTTCTAAGCTGCGACATGAATTATGCATGATCTTTTGAACGTGTATGATTAACTTCAGAGGTAGGCTGTTCTCTCCTGGGTGATGCTCTCAGCAGGATAGCTTTGATTTTGTGTGTCTTTGTTTTATTTTATTTAATTTTATTAATTAATTTCTTTATTTTGTTTTTGGTGGAGAGAAGGTTTTAACACTCGGCCAGTAACGAGATTTGGCTATAGACATAACTGCTGCAACATTGACCATAACAGAAGCTATCTGTATAGGGTTTATACCAAAGAACGGGATTTGGGATTTGACAATAGACATAACTGCTGCAACATTGACCATACCAAGCTATCTGTATAAGGTTTAGACCAAAGAGCTCTTGATTTCAAGTAACAAGATGGGTTGGGGACGACCTCTAAATGCAATACTGCAACGTTCCAAAGAAGCTCTTGTCCGTTTAATGGCTTAAGCCTGAAAAAAAACCTGGTTTTGAACCGCCTGAAGGAATGACGGTTAAAACCCGGGGAATCTATGTGTATAGCATTAGTCTGCGAGAGATGCAACGATCCAACAGTGACTTGGATGCTGAAGATGGTTATACGAATCAGTATCATTTCAGAATTTCATCTTCACACAGCGACTTAAGATATTCATTCCCTACTTTCTTCTTGCAGGCCCTTACGCTGCCCCAATTGGGGATATAGCAAACGCTTGGATAGGCGTCAACGGAGAGATCGACAATGATTATCCTGACATCCAAATATCGCTCTCACCTGCGCCATTCCACCTCGATAAAGGGCTCTTTGTGCCCTACATCTTCGGCCTGGACAAAGCGGTAAGGAAATCACATAGAACAAAATAGAAAATAGAGTTTAGGCCAAAGGTCAAGCGCTGGGACTAATGAGGTCATTCAGCGCTGAAACGGAAATTGCCAGTATAAAGATGCTCGAATGGTGTAACATGAGGAAAACCCCGCAGTTAGGAAAGGGTAGTAAGTCATATGGAAGAGAGTACGAACGGAGGTACAGTAAAAGAAATGAAAGAGATTGCAGGTAGGGGCCGAACGGACGCTGCAAAGAACCTGATGTAATGCCTACCGCGCACCGCAGAAGGTGCACTGATGGCACTAACCCCTTAAGGGGGACAAAGAGGTAAAGATTCACAATGCTCTTCTACAAGAAAATCAAGTTCTTGTTTGATCAAGATAGCTATATCGGCATTATTGATTTTCAAGAGATTTTAAGTTTACTTATTGCGCTAACGCAACACTGTTTAGCCTTTTTACTGCACTGAAGCTCAAATCATATCATGACTAAATGTTTTACCTCAGTTAAATAAATGTAAAATTGTAAAAGTTAGAAAATATGCAAATATCCTTTTTTTCTCACATTACTATTTTCTTCTTTTTTCTTATCGTATACCCTAAAACGTGGTGACTTATACTTCAACAACGTCAACAAAAGTAAGAGATTTTATCCTTTATTTCTTCCGAACAGCTCTATATGCGGCATTATTCCCCCTTGTTTGGTGAGGATGGCTTCACACTAGTAATTAACCTGCTGAGACCCAAGAGTGTTGGATCAGTGACCCTCAGATCTAGCAACCCAGAAGACCTACCTGTTATTGATCCTCAATACCTAAGCCACGAGGATGACATATACACCTTGCTGAAAGGTACGATATAAGATTTGCTGGATGTGCCAATAATAATAATAATAATAATAATAATAATAATAATCATAGGAACATTATGCACGATCCCAAGATCACTGAAAACGTATATACCTGGAAAACCTAGATGCCGAAGTAGCTCCAGGACTCATGCAGAAGAGCGTGCTGTTAGTAACAGCGCGCATGGTGAGAAAAGTGATGGAACCCTAAGGAGGTAGGATGAAACCCGGAACCCGACTCTTACAAATACCACCCAGTCGAATTGGATGATTGAGATAGAAAATTATTATTATTATTATTATTATTATTATTATTATTATTATTATTATTATTTTATTATTATTATTATTATTATTCTATTAAAAGTAATGGCTACTTCAGCAGCGTTACACTTGTAGAGATTCTTCTCTATTTTGCGAATAGCGGCTTTTTCTGTGCTACTTAAACAAGCTAGTAGAGCGCCTATAGAGGTCATGGTCAAATACAGGGTCAAAATAGGTGTATATATTTGAATTTTACATATAAACAATGATACCATAGTCATCAAAGTCATTAAAGATTTTCTCTCTCTCTCTTTCTTAAAGCGAGCTTTCGTCTGGAGCTGCCAAACATCCTCGGGCTGGGAAGCTGAGGGTGGACTGATCTTGGTGCGTTGTTGTTGTTGTTGTTGTATTAAACCGACACTTCTTGTTGGCACGGGCCTTCCCCTTGTTCGGCCCGTAGGTGATCTGAAAAGATTCATTAGGTTCATGGTTAGTTTTATGAAATTGGAAATATTTTTAGTTGTAGAGATAGGAGTGAACAGGGGAAGGATGATGGTGTCAGTAAGAGAGGGCTATCATGTCATATTGTAGTAGAAGTTTGAAAAAATGTAAGGCTTTTGAATATTAGAGAATCTGTGCAGGTGTGGTTGTCAACTCTTTACTCCCTTGGGTCCCTGCAGCCTCCGAGGATTTCAGTGGTAGGTAAAGCTTGAAAGAATTATAGTGGATGATGTGGATAGAACCTTACAGTGAGGGGATGCGATGAGGGTGATTAATGTTATTTTTAGCTGGAATTAAAACACTGCTGCACCAGCACAGCGAAAGAGGAAGACCTGTCACCTTAAACTGGATACCCAGTCACATAGGAATTCCAGGCAACGAGAGTGCCGATGAGCTAGCCAAAAGTACAAAACACATTGACAGAGTGCAAATACATATACAACCTGCACTGCAACAAATCAAGAATGCAATGAAACCACTCTGCCAAGAAAACTTGCTAAAGGACCATTGTGAGTGGGTAGAAAAGAACTCACCGTCTGCCAGATGGTATAGGATATAAAGCCTGCTGGGAAATCGTGGAAAACAGTGTCAAACCATGTGAAGACTGTCAAGAAGAAACACAGCAACCACTCCTTCACTACTTGCTGGAATGCAGAGAAACAGCACAGCTAAGAGGTGCAGCACAAATTGAAGTACTTGCACAAGATGCTGGGCATGCAGCTGCCACAGTCACAAAAGCAATCATCGAAAACTTAGAAGAGCATGCCCAGATGCTCTACAACCTACCTCCACCAAGGTAAATAAACTAAAAGTAACATCAATCACCCTCATCACATCCCCTCACTGTAAGGCTCTATCCACATCATCCACTATAATTCTTTTAAACTTTACCTACCACTGAAATCCTCCCGCAGGGACCCAAGGGAGTAAAGGGTTGGACAACCCCACCTGCACAGCTTCTCTAATATTCGAAAGCCTTACATTTTTTCAAACTTCTACTACAATATGACATGATGACCCTCTCTTACTGACACCATCATCCTTCCCCTGTTCACTCCTATCTCTACAACTAAAAATATTTCCAATTTCACAAGACTAACCATGAACCTAATGAATCTTTTCAGATCACCTACGGGCCGAACAAGGGAAAGGCCCGTGCCAACAAGAAGTGTTGGCTTAATACAGCAACAACAACAACGCAACCAAGATCAGTCCCTCCCTCCCTCTGCTTCCCGATTCCTGAGGATGTCTGGCAGCTCCAGACGAAAGAGCTAAGCTTTAGAAAAAGAGAGATGAGAGAGGAGAGGAGAGAGAGAGAGAGAGAGAAACTCGTTAATGACTTTGATGACTATGGTATCACAGTTTATCTGTAAAATTCAAATATATACACCTATTTTGACCCTGTATTTGACCATGGCCTCTATAGGCGCTCTACTAGCCTGTTTAAGTAGCACGGAAAAAGCCGCTATTCGCAAAATAGAGAAGAATCTCTACGAGTGTGACGCTGCTGAAGTAGCCATTACTTTTAATAAAGTATGCTTGAGAGAGGGTCTGCTTCCTAAGTACGCTAATATTATTATTATCATTATTATTACTAGCAAACTTACCCAACTACGATGGGTGATAAAATACGGGTGCAGAAGTGAAAAATTTATATGTACTATTTGTTCAGCAATATTAAAATAAGGGCGATTACACGAATAGTCTCTCTCTCTCTCTCTCTCTCTCTCTCTCTCTCTCTCTCTCTCTCTCTCGTAATGTAATTCAAGGGACGATCACTGAACGCAGAGAAATTCTTATTCATTGTTGTTTCCCCTCTTTTAATGATATTCTCTCTCTCTCTCTCTCTCTCTCTCTCTCTCTCTCTCTCTCTCTCTCTCTCTCAAAGTAAGTGAAGGGACGATCAATGAACGTAAAGAAGTTCGTATTCATTATTTACCCTCTTTTAATGATTCTCTCTCTCTCTCTCTCTCTCTCTCTCTCTCTCTCTCTCTCTTGTCGGTGACTTTCATTTAATGGAACAGGGATCTTGAATGGTTCGTTTCTTTGTCAATTAATTTGCACGGTGATACGAATAATAAAGTATCTTTCTTTTCATTATGTTACAGCAAAGACGCAACTTGTATGTCAGTGCGTTATGGCTACTGATAAATGCTCTTATGATCCTGTGTCTTCCAAAAAAGAGTAGAAAGTAGGAACTTGTCAGTTTCCTTTTTTTATGTCCATTGGCAGGATCGAAATTCCGAAGGAACATTACCTGGCAGTACTTCTTCAACGTTATTTTGTGCACTGGCAGTCCCGATGGATTTAAGTTATTAAAAAATCTTGCGATATTTGATTTGATTAATTTTTTCATTTTCTATCGTGTCAGAGCTGAAATATTCGCGACTTTCTCGGGGAAGTTGTACAGAAATTATATATGAAAAATCGTAAAGTAACTAAGTCTACGGGAATAACCAGCCTCGTTTCACGGAATCCCTTCTCACCCCACCCCCTACAAAGGAGGCGGGTAGGTTGGATGAAACCCCATTACAAACCATCTAAAGGGTCCCCGCCATAACCCTGCCAAGTTTCATGCCCAGCTGACCAGCCGTTTGGCCGTGAATGAATGACAGACAGACAGACAGACATTACGCCCATTATAGTATGATATGCTCATAGTAACGTGAGTCTTGAAATGGGGAAACAGACCCACAGTTATGTATCGGTATAAATATATTTGCAAATAAATGTAGGCGATTCCCGTTTTCAAATTGACGCAATGATGTAAACAAAGAAAATGGTAACTTAAAAAACTCAAAATGACCTTTTAAAGGTCGTTCCTCGTTTTATATATATATATATATAGCTATATATATATATATATATATATATATATATATATATATATATATATATATATATTATATATATATATATATATATATATATATAATATATATATATATATATATATATATATATATATATATATATATATATATATATATATATATACATACATATATATATATATATATATATATATTATATATATATATATATATATATATATATATATATATATATATACTACTACTTTGCTTGTTTTCAGTTTTAACGGTTTTATTTTGTTCTAATATTTTTACATCACCGCATCACATTATAAACGGGAATCAGACAGGTTCTGGAAATCGCTCCGTTTTAGATTTATTTTTAAGTATATTTGTACTTCTCCATTATTATTATCATTATTATTTGTATGGTGTTTTTACGTTGCATGGAACCAGTGGTTGGTTATTCAGCAACGGGACCAACGGCTTTACGTGACTTCCGAACCACGTCGGGAGTGCACTTCTATCACTAGAAATATTATTATTATTATTATTATTGTTGTTGTTGTTGTATAAAACGTATGCAAATATGACTTGAATTAAGCCTAATAGTGCGTTTAACGAGAAAAGAAGACATATTTGATATGAAACAAGTATAAATTGCATGCAAACAACGCTCAGTTAAGTAACCGCTAAATCTGTTTATATGGACAAACAGCAAAATAATCCAGTAAAACCACAGGTGTGGCGTATGGATATGTGCAGTATGACAGTATGCAGAAAAATATTTGCTAAAATAATTTCATAATATGAAGATAAATACATATTCGCTCATACTGATTCAGCCTGGCAGGCACAGATTTTAAAACAATGTTATAAATAGCTACGATATGAAGAGTCACATGTCTTTATGTAATATATATATTTAATCTATATACTATATATATTGAATTTTTGTAACAGAAAGCTTTTTTGTAGGTATAAAAGCAGCCGTGATAATAGGGAATTCAACTACTTTCAGACAGACTTTTGGGGCTAAGCTGTACAATAATGTAAGTAATAAGTTGGTATTGCTTTAGTTTCGCCTGAAATACATCATAAGCATTGAAGAGCTGACATATACTATCTGTAAGATAACCCTGTAAATTTTATTATTATTATTGTTAAAAAAAAAATGGCAGAATTAAGCGAGTTGATTTTATATATTGTTTTTTCTATTTTCCTTCCAATTCGCTTCTCAGGCTCAGCGATGTTTCTGAGTAACTGGCCAATATTCATACTGGGAATTTCTAAAAATTATAAAAATAGGTGATCTTGAGCACGACCCCTGCTTGACCTGGACCTGAGATCCTGTTATAATGAAATAAAAGATCATCTTTAGCATTTTTATAATTTTTAGAAATTCCCCGTATGAATATTGGCCAGTTTACTCAGAAACATCGCGAGCCCTAGAAGAGCGAATTGTAATAAAAGGAAAAAATAATAAAAATTTAAAATTTTAAAACAACTCGCTCAATTCTGCCATTCTTTTTAACAGCATTTGCCTAAAAAAAGGGTCTTCTACCAAATTATTATTATTATTATTTTTTTTCGTTTTTTTTTTTTTTTTTTTTTTTTGCTCTATCACAGTCCTCCAATTCGACTGGGTGGTATTTATAGTGTGGGGTTCCGGGTTGCATCCTGCCTCCTTAGGAGTCCATCACTTTTCTTACTATGTGTGCCGTTTCTAGGATCACACACTTCTGCATGAGGCCCGAAGCTACTTCAGCCTCTAGTTTTTCTAGATACCTTTTCAGGGATCTTGGGATCATGCCTAGTGCTCCTATGATTATGAGTACGATTTCCGCTGGCATATCCCATATCCTTCTTATTTCTATTTTCAGATCTTGATACTTATCCATTTTTTCCCTCTCTTTCTCTTCAACTCTGGTGTCCCATGGTATTGCGACATCATGAGTGATACTTTTCTCTTGACTTTGTCAATCAACGTCACGTCTGGTCTGTTTGCACGTTTCACCCTATCCGTCCTGATACCAATAGTCCCCAGAGGATCTTTGCCTGATCGTTTTCTATCACTCCTTCAGGTTGGTGCTCGTACCACTTATTGCTGCAAGGTAGCTGATGTTTCTTGGCCCACAGTGGCTCCAGTGGAGGGCTTTTGCCACTGAATCATGCCTCTTTTTGTACTGGTTCTGTGCAAGTGCCGGGCATTCGCTTGCTATGTGGTTTATGGTTTCATTTTTCGTATTGCACTTCCTACATAATGGGAGAGATGTTATTTCCGTCTATCGTTCTTTGAACATATCTGGTTCTTAGGGCCTAATCTTGTGCCGCTGTTATCATTCCTTCAGTTTCCTTCTTTAGCTCTCCCCTCTGTAACCATTGCCATGTGTCATCGCTGGCTAGTTCTTTAGTCTGTCTCATGTATTGTGCGTGCAATGGTTTGTTGTGCCAGTCCTCTGTTCTGTCTGTCATTTTCTCCTGTCTCTGTATATTTCTTGGGTCTTCATCTACTTTTATTAGTCCTTCTTCCCATGCACTCTTTTAGCCACTCGTCTTCACTGGTTTTCAGATATTGTCCCAGTGTTCTGTTCTCGGTGTTGACGCAGTCCTCTATACTTAGTAGTCCTCTCCCTCCTTCCTTTCGTGTTATGTATAGTCTGTCCGTATATGCTCTTGGGTGTAGTTCTTTGTGTATTGTCATATGTTTTCCTGGTTTTCTGATCTATGCTGCGGAGTTCTGCCTTCGTCCATTCCACTATTCCTGCGCTGTATCTGATTACTGGCACTGCCCATGTGTTTTTATGGTTTTTTTTATCATATTTCCGGCGTTGAGTTTTGACTTGAGTATCGCCTTGAGTCTCTGCATATATTCTTTCCTGATCGTGTCCCTTCATCTCTTGGTGCTTTATATACCCTCCTTCCATTATTCCCAGGTATTTGTATCCTGTCTCATCTATGTGTTTGATGTTGTTTCCCAGTCTGGTAGCTTTATTCCCTTCCGTTTCTCGTTACTTTGCCTTTTTGGTAATATTTTATTATTATTTATTATTATTATTAAGTAAAGTATTATTAGTTAATTTTATTAATTATTATTATTCTTATTATTATTATTATTATTTTCTTATTATTATTAATTTCCTATAGCATTACCAATTCTAATTTCATACCACTATATCAGAACATCTTGGGTGAAGACAAGAGGAACTTAGGGAGTAATATTATTATTATTGAAAAAGAAACCCACAAAATTACTGTGTAAAACGTGTTTACTTACAAGTATTTACATTTTACACTTATAAGTAAATACGTTATACACAGCACATTTGTGGTTTTTTTTTCAATCTTCAGAAGAAAAGTGAAAGAAGTTTTTATTATTATTATTATTATTGTTATTATTATTATTATTTTTTTTATTTTGCTCTATCACAGTCCTCCAATTCGACTGGGTGATATTTATAGTGTGGGGGGTTCCAGGTTGCATCCGCCTGCCTCCTTAGGAATCCATCACTTTTCTTACTATGTGCGCCGTTTCTAGGATCACACTCTTCTGCATGAGTCCTGGAGCTACTTCAGCCTCTAGTTTTTCTAGATTCCTTTTCAGGGATCTTGGGATTGTGCCTAGTGTTCCTATGATTATGGGTACAATTTCCACTGGCATATCCCATATCCTCTTATTTGCTTGCTATGTGGTTTATGGTTTCATTTTTCGTATTGCACTTCCTACATATGGGAGAGATGTTATTTCCATCTATCGTTTTTTGAACATATCTGGTTCTTAGTGCCTAATCTTGTGCCGCTGTTATCATTCCTTCAGTTTCCTTCTTTAGCTCTCCCCTCTGTAGCCATTACCATGTGTCATCGCTGGCTAGTTGTTTAGTCTGTCTCATATATTGTCTGTGCATTAGTTTGTTGTGCCAGTCCTCTGTTCTGTTTGTCATTCTCCTGTCTCTGTATATTTCTGGGTCTTCGTCTACTTTTATTAGTCCTTCTTCCCATGCACTCTTTAGCCACTCGTCTTCACTGGTTTTCAGATATTGCCCCAGTGCTCTGTTCTCGATGTTGACGCAGTCCTCTATACTTAGTAGTCCTCTCCCTCCTTCCTTTCGTGTTATGTATAGTCTGTCCGTATTTGCTCTTGGGTGTAGTGCTTTGTGTATTATCGTATCTTTCCTGGTTTTCTGATCTATGTCGCAGAGTTCTGCCTTCGTCCATTCCACTATTCCTGCTCTGTATCTGATTACTGGCACTGCCCATGTGTTTATGGCTTTTATCTTATTTTCGGCGTTGAGTTTTGACTTGACTATCGCCATGAGTCTCTGCATATATTCTTTCCTGATCGTATCCTTCATCTCTTGGTGTTTTATATCCCCTCCTTCCATTATTCCCAGTTATTTGTATCCAGTCTCATCTATGTGTTTGATGTTGCTCCCATCTGGTAGCTTTATCCCTTCAGTCCTTGTTACTTTGCCTTTTTTTATGTTGACTAAGGCGCATTTTTCTATTCCAAACTCCATCCTGATGTCCCCAGATACAATCCTTACAGTCTGGATTAGGGTATCTATTTCCTTGATGCTCTTACCATACAGCTTGATGTCGTCCATGAACATCAGATGGGTTGATTCTTTGTTGCCTCTTTTCTTGAGTTGGTACCCAGCATCCATCTTGTGTAGTACTTTTTGTCATGGGAATCATGGCTTACTACGAGAGTAGTGGGGACAGTGAGTCGCCCTGGAAGATCCTCTCCCTATATTAACCTCTGCTAGTCTTATTCCAGAGCTTGTAAGTATTGTATTCCAGTTGTGCATTGTATTTTTGAGGAAGCTGATGGTGTTTTCCTCTGCCCCATATATTTTCAGGCATTCTATTAGCCATGTGTGTGGTATCATGTCGAAGGCTTTCTTATAGTCTATCCATGTCATGCTTAGGTTGGTTTTCCTTCTCCTACTGTTCTATCAGGGGCTGGTCTTTTGTGCCCCTACACTTCCTTCTGCAGCCTTTCTGTTGGTAGGGGTTGGTGTTTGTCTCCTCTAGGTAGTTGTATAGCCTTTCACTGATGATACCTGTTAGTAACTTCCACATTATTGGTAGGCAGGTGATAGGCCTGTAGTTACTGGCTATATTTCCCTTACTCTTGTCTTTTTGTACTATGGATGTTCTTACTGTGGTCATCCATTTGGGTGCATGGTGATTTGAGATACAATGCTGGAGTTGTTCTGCTATTCGTGGGTGTAGGGCCTTGAAGTTTTTGAGCCAGTATCCATGGACTTCATCGGGACCTGTGGCCTTCCAGTTTGGCATTTTCTTTAGTTGGTGTCTGACTGTGTCTGTCGTGATCTCTGTGAATATTTGTTTTATTCTCCCTGTTTCTTCTTTCTTGACTTCCTGGAGCCATGTTGCATGTTTGTTGTGTGATACCAGATTGCTCCAGATGTTTTCCAGAGTCTCTTACTTGGTTCGGCTTCACGAATTTCTTGGTGGTTGTCTTCCCCTCTTAGTTGGCTAAATACTCTTTTCTGGTTGGTTCCGAATAGTTTGTTCTGTTGGTATCCCTTATTCCTGTTCATGTACCGTTAGATCTTATGTGCTTTGGCCTTAAGCCTCTGTTTTACATCTTCTATTGTGTTGTTTAGTCCCCTCTCTTGTACTTTGTATTTCCCGTTCAGTTCCTCCCTTGTTTTTCTTGCTTCTTAGGCCTTTTTTTCCTGCCATCTCTTTCAGTTTACTCAAGTCAGATCTCATCACCATGATTTGCTTTTCCAGGCGCCTTTTCCAAGGCGGTTGCTGTTTTGGTTTCTGTTGGGTTGGTTGTGCTGGTGGTGTTGGTGTTCGAATCCCCATCAGGTCTGCTACTAATCTTGCTCCTGCATATGTCAAGTTATTTGTTTCTGTGATACTGGTGGTGTGTATTATGCCCATTATTTCATTGACCTCACTTGTTTTCTCCCTTAATTTCTTGGTGTTGTAGGCTTTTATGGAGGGGATCTTTGTTCTCAATGTATCTGGCTCCATCCATTGTCTAATCTTTTCTACCCATTCCGTCCTCTCTGTTACTTCGTCGGTGTTTCTTCGTGTGTCGTTATTTGATACCTCATTATCCCTGTCGTCTTCTGTGGCTTCGTCCTTCAGTTCGTCTCCGTGTAATTCGTTGTCGTGTGACATTTCCCTTTCCAGTTCTTCTCTTTCTGTTGGGGAGAGCCATTTCTTTTTTTTTTTTTTTTTTTTTGTTCCTTACTTGGTCTGCCAGCCTCTGCTCTGTTTGGGGGTGTTTATTCCTCTCATTCCAGATGTTGACCAACCTTCTTCTATATCCTCTCGTCGGGTTGCTTCTGATGTAGCATCTCCATATTTCCTTATTTTCTTCTCTTGTCCATTTCTTCCTTTGGTTTGCTTCTGTAGCTCCAATCTCAGACTGTTGGTTACTGTCGTTGTGGTGGTCAGTTGGTGGATGACAACCTCCAAGTACCTGACCGTCTTCCCCTTCAATTGGGTTGAATACCTGGCTGCCAGACAAAGCTCCTCTGTTGCAAGAGGTTCCATTTACGTCGTTGTCGTTTATTCCTTCATTTCTTAACATCATTGCTGAGTTTTGCTATTTAACCCATAGCTGGACCCTTACCCCATCAGGGATAGTACTCATTTACAGCTAAGTAGACTGAGGAAATTATGGTAAAGATCCTTTCCTAAGGAATCAACGCAGAGGAGAGCAGTCACCCATCCAACGACTGACCAGCCCCAATGTTGCTTAACCAGTCCATTGACGACCTAACCCACTCTGCCACGGCACCACATTGTTATTATTGTTATTATTATTATTATTTATTTATTTTTTTTTTTGCTCTATCACAGTCCTCCAATTCGACTGGGTGGTATTTATAGTGTGGGGTTCCGGGTTGCATCCTGCCTCCTTAGGAGTCCATCACTTTTCTTACTATGTGTGCCGTTTCTAGGATCACACTCTTCTGCATTAGTCCTGGAGCTACTTCAGCCTCTAGTTTTTTTCTAGATTCCTTTTCAGGGATCTTTGGGATCGTGCCTAGTGCTCCTATGATTATGAGTACGATTTCCACTGGCATATCCCATATCCTTCTTATTTCTATTTTCAGATCTTGATACTTTTCCATTTTTTCCCTCTCTTTCTCCTCAACTCTGGTGTCCCATGGTATTGCGACATCAATGAGTGATACTTTCTTCTTGACTTTGTCAATCAACGTCACGTCTGGTCTGTTTGCACGTATCACCCTATCCGTTCTGATACCATAGTCCCAGAGGATCTTTGCCTGATCGTTTTTCTATCACTCCTTCAGGTTGGTGCTCGTACCACTTATTACTGCAAGGTAGCTAATGTTTCTTGCACAGGCTCCAGTGGAGGGCTTTTGCCACTGAATCATGCCTCTTTTTGTACTGGTTCTGTGCAAGTGCCGGGCATTCACTTGCTATGTGGTTTATGGTTTCATTTTTCGTATTGCACTTCCTACATATGGGAGAGATGTTATTTCCGTCTATCGCTCTTTGAACATATCTAGTTCTTAGGGTCTGATCTTGTGCCGCTGTTATCATTCCTTCAGTTTTCCTTCTTTAGCTCTCCCCTCTGTAGCCATTGCCAATTGTCATCGCTGGCTAGTTCTTAGTCTGTCTCATGTATTGTCCGTGCATTGGTTTTGTTGTGCCATCCCTACTGTCTGTGTCTTTCTCCTGTCTTCTGTATATTTTTCTGGGTCTTCGTCTACTTTTATTAGTCCTTCTTCCCATGCACTCTTGAGCCACTCGTCTTCACTGGTTTTCAGATATTGCCCCAGTGCCCTGTTTTCGATGTTGATGCAGTCCTCTATACTTAGTAGTCCTCTCCCTCCTTCCTTTCG
>NC_087218.1:178664-198534 GCF_015104395.2 Macrobrachium nipponense
CATCTCCAAATTTCAGGATGAACAATGAAACTGGCTCTACAGTATATTGGTAAATAAAACAAAAACAGGATGAGCGAGAAGACTCCGAAGCGACATCCGAAGAATGAGCACTGAAGAAGTTTGTGTAAAGACATTATAAGTTTTAACAGAAAAACCGGCGAGAGAAAAACTAGACCGACTCTCCATGATAATCTGAGAAAACATTAGAAAATCAGGAAATTATTCAAGACTGGTCGTGAATACAGTCCGTATTGAAGCTACCGTAATTAACTTGCGTTAATTCGATTTTACGATGGGGTTAGTATTTAAAATCGGAACTACATTGCAAATAAGTCTTCCTATATCTCTCGCGCAGCTGGCGTAGGCAGCATCGTGCATCAGAGAGCGAGATTGTAGGGTTTAAAATAGAATTTAGGCCAAAGCCGAATATTGGGAACTATGAGGTCATTCAGCGCTGAAGGAAAATTGACAGAAAAATGTTTGAAAAGGTGTAACAGAAAGAAAACCTCTCTGTTGCACAATGAGTCAATTGTTAGGAGAGGGTGGAGGAAAACAGCATAGTAGAGAAAAAAAAAAATGAAATCAGGAAAGTAAGAGAGAAGAGAATATTACAATCGTCTAACTTCTCCACCTCCATAAATTTGCACCCTCTTCTAAGTTAAAAGGTATTATCTTAATGATAATATACTCGTATAACTGCGTACAGCTATGAACAACCGAACGAGAACTTGATGCTAATACGATCGAATCCTATAGCAACATCACTTTATTGTATTGATCGGCGTGCGAAAGTAATCGAATCCGATAACAACGTCTGTTTATTGTATTCATCCGCGTGCGACGGTAATTACTTTATTCATGTTATAAATGTAGCTGAAGCTGATAGGCAAAATTACGTGCATCAGCAATCTGGATAGAGGTCCCAAGCTTTTGTATGAATTCAAACGCAGCCGTGGTAAAATAAAGTAATAGCATGAAAGAGCTCGTTTACTGTTGTTTCACACCGGTAAAGATTAATCAAGTGTAAGGTTCGTAATACCTATGAAAACGAGTGAAAAACGAACGGAATCGTTAAATTTACGCATCTAAAGCCGAGGGAAAACTAGCTTCCAATGAGACGTATTAGTCAAATTTTTGGCCTTAAATTACATCGTAAGACGAACCAGCATGACTTCGTTTTATAAGTTAAGTATTCCAGATACTCATTATGGTAACTAGGAACAAAAACATTAGCCGAGAGAGTGATATGGTTGAAATCTGGAGCCAAGGAAAAAAAGACTAGCCGGCATCATTGTCTGTTTAAGCCACGCCTCCTTACAACAGTGCTGTTTTGACAAGCTTGTGTAATTGTAATTTAATTGAAAGTAATAAATTACATATTTCAATTTAATTGAAAATTAATAAATTACATATTTTAAGGTAATTAAATTAACTTTATTAGGCCAAATATTAATTTCAGTTGTCACTGTAATTTAATAATACAACTGGTAATTCTTTTGTAACTGTAATTGACATAAGCACAATGTAATTACTGACAGCCATTAGTCTCTTAAACGTATGAAGACGTCATACAACGAATTCCTTATAGTATCTGACATCTAAATATATGCCACAAGATACCAGTATTGACTATGTTAAATGTCCAACATAGTTTGAAAACACGTTTCCTTCAAGAAAACACGTCTCCTTCAAGACGACAAACCTGGCCTAAGTAAGGAAGAGTTTGTTACGTTAGTTAAGCTAACCAATCATGACAACAATGAGGTGATACGGCGACGCAAACCCGTATTCGCCATCAGCTGATTCCAGAGCGTGAAGACTGCCGAGTTAGTATTTATACTACGCTAATATGATGATACATACCTACAATACAATTAATGCTTTAGTCTGACAGAATCTGATCTTCATTCTGTTCGATTACATTCATATTGAATTATACTAAGATCGGATTCTCGTTCGTTTCAATTACACCTGTACTGAATTATCCGTAGTCAGAATGCCTGAGCCTAAAGCGTTAGCCACTATAAAAATCACTCTACCGTTATGTAGTACAGCGAATACTTTTGGCTAGGCTAGGATACTGTACATTCATACGATACATCATCGTGAACACTAGGCTAGTTAATTTTATTCGATTTCTCTACATAACGAATTATCGTACATCGATATGCGTTGAACAGAGAATTAGTTGATATTAAAAAATTACGCTATCGTATTATCGTATAAGTAGAGGAAAGTAACCTTAAAGACGAAGGATAAGTATTCAACCCTTCAGAACCCGACAGACCCCGAAACCAGATCTGGACGGCCAACAATGGCCTAAAAAGATTCTGACGCAAGGAACTCGAAGCAAGAAACACCCAAGAGGCTCTAAGGATACTGTCCCCTCTATAAACTACTACTTATAATAGAAACCGACCGGAAGAACCTGCACTTCTCTTCCTAAACACTATTTAGCCTATTATCCCTACTCGTCTGTATCTGACCTAAATTTTCATCATCCTGAGAACTTACAAATCGAGAGGGGAAATCTGCTGCCAACACTGCCTGCTCCGCGCCGGGGGGGCCGGCAGAACCTACCCACTCGGAGGCTTGCGGTTCTCCATTATTACCCCCAGCAACCCGTTAGGGCTGGTTCTGGAACAGGTAGGGGGGCTGAAAAAGAACGATTAGAATTCACTATACTACTAGTATCCACTATCTCTATTTTGGTTAAATTATTCGTCAGGCTAGAAATATGCTTAACATACTAGATGATGACCTGTCCACTAATTCTGGAATAACTAACTAATGTTTCGTTGTCTCCTGACCAAGACAAACATCTCTGACTAGTATTGCACTAAACCTTTGTACACAAAATAACGAAAAAAGAACGTCGATCATGTATGCGGGTACTCATCCTACGCTTGAAGGGCGTGCAGAGCCGATGAGCACCAACATATCCAGCAGTAGAAAGCTCGATCGTCGAACTGTAGATGAAGTAGAAGCAGAGGCGTTTGCAGTCGGCGACAACGTTATTTTAGAGCCGATGAGCACCAACATATCCAGCAGTAGAAGGCTCGATCGTCGAGGCGTTTGTAGAAGGCGATGACGTTTATTCCTAACTTATCCACAGTGAGTACAAAGTAGCTATCCAAAGTGAAACGGGAAAATTCGTTGTTTGTAACCAAGATGCGAAAACTCTTTGAGTGGGGTCGGGCTAAATGACCAAAGTTCGCCTGATGTGGGACTGATCCGCACAGCAAGGCGAACAAAAAACAATTGCGGACTGAGGAGACAGGCTACTGGTGGCAGGTATTTGCGGCAGCGTTGCCAACGGTAACACAGGTAACTCATTTGACTAGACTTTTACCTGCAGCGTTGGTAACATGACAGTTAAAATTACCCACTTAGTGGGTAAATGTGTGGGGATATAGTTCGGGCTGGTCAGTGACCAGGGCTAATTCTTTTTTTTTTTTTCTTTAAGTTTTTATTCAATAAATTATTTACAAACATTACATAAATCCAGAACTACTATATTTCCATCTAAAATACATTGCATTTATGTTACAAAAATTCTTTGTGAAATATTTTAACAATTTCTCTTTCAAAATGGCCTTGATATCTCTCTGGTTTTTATAATCGAAGCTTTTATTCTATTATATAATCAAAACGTTCAGGCACATTCTTGTCTTTGAACAACCATATATTTACAATATAACTTGACAAAATTAAAGTTTGCAGTGTTCCTTTGTTTCCTCGATGACTCTGGGAAATCAAAATACATAATTCTATGAAATTGCAGTGAATAAAATTACAAAATAGCTTCAAAACTCCTTTTAACCATATTATTACATTTGCAATTCTCTTGCAGAAATATACCATATGAATATTTGATTCCTCAGCATCACAAAACTGGCAATGAGAATCTTGAATTTTTTTCATTTCTTTTAACCTTTTTTTATTGGGTAATATTTCGTGAATATATTTATATATTATTTCCCTATCAGCAGCAGAAAGAAATTTCATCATGTGATGTTTCCCAAATCAGAGGCCAATTATAAAGGGGGTATCTACTCTCAACAGTTGGCTGTACTTTGGCAATAAGTTCACATATATAGTTCTCGATTTAAGAAAGGAAAATTCTGAAATGTTTTACATTTCCTAACTGTTCTAAGACCTCAGAATACATAGGTGCCATTATACATGAATTGTCTCTTTGTGTTGAATTTCCGGTAAACAAGCCCTTCATATGTGATTTGTTTGAATAATTTGACACAAAATTGTATTTCTCCTCACAGTGTAACTTTCTTTAAGAAAGAGGCAGCTAGAATACTTTGAGTCTTCCATAAAAGACTTACCATTCCTATCCCTCCTTCAATCTTTGACTTTGTTAAAGTGTCTCTTTTGATGAATTCACATTTTTTCCCCCAAATGTAAAAGAAAATTTCTTTACTTATTAGTTTTGCATATTTGACAGGCAAAGGGTAAATATGGGAAACATACCATGTCTTTGAAAATATCAAGGTATTGACAATAACAGCTTTTTGATGAAATGTAAGTCTTCTGTTGTGAAAGCTCGCCAAAGTATTCTTAATTTTTTTACATAATATATTTGTCCACGAAGAATTAACAGCCATTTCGTAATTATCAGAAAATAGAATTCCCAAAGTTGTAAAAGAACCTGTATATCCTTGAAGCCATGATAAAGGCCAAACAGACCTATCCACCCCATGGGCCTAATCCAAATATTTTCGTCTTATTTTTATTTAGCATGCAACCCGTGGCTGCTTCAAATTAGCACTATGTGCTAATCTCCAAAATTCCCTTGTCACTGGCAACGAATATTTGTATCATCGGCAAACCCAAGAATTTTAAGGTGGTTATCATTTGGTAAGGGCAAGTGTTCAAAAAAACTATTTCATTTTATAGCAAGATACAGAAGTTCCTGGAAAACAGCATAAAGGAGCATAGAAAAAGGGCAGCCTTGTCGGACTCCCCTCTCCACACTAAAATATTTACCAATGTTACCATTAACAATGCATCAACTTCCAATATTTTTGTATCAAATCCTAATGCAGGAAATCAGCTCTTCACAAAAACCTAGTCTTTCAAGAATCCGAAGTACAAAAAATTAATATCAACACGGTCAAATGCTTTCGACAATCAAGATTTAAAATAGCACCTTGAACTCTTTTCTTACTACAATAATACACAAATACTCTAATTAAGTATTACATGTATTTATGGATCTTCCAGTCACACAAAATTGTTCGGGACTGATAAGGTTGAAGATAACTGTTTGCATTCTTTCGCCATTATCTTAGCAAGGATTTTATAGTCACAGCACAACAAAGAAATTGGTCTCCAAATTAGTCAAAGCCACTCTCATCGCTGCCTTTCGATATGAGAGTGACCAATGCAATACTCTGACTCTTGGAGAGAGTTTTCATTTCTATAATATTTTCAAGCAATAGCTTTAGTTCATCCTTAATATAATCTTTCCAAAATACCTTATAAAATTCTATTGGATGCCATCTATACCAGGACATTTATTGTTAGCAATGGAACGAATAACACACGTATCTCTCTGAGAGATATATTCTTATGAAATATATCATTATCAGAATCAGTCAATTTTTTCTCTACAAACTGCATAAAGAAGTTTTGCATAGGTACATCACAAATGTTTTTCCGGTAAAGTTTTTGGTAATACCTGAACACATAGTGTTCAATGGCCTGGCTATTTGTAAGAACAGTACCTTCATCAAGATTCGGAATTATGTTTCGTTCTGCGACTATTTCTGTCACGACCTTTTACTATTTATTGCTCTTTGCTGTCCAAGAAGGTAAGAGGAGGCTTTTTCCCCTTCAATCCTGTCTTGAATTCTCAATCGTATTTTAACCCCTTCTAAATCTGAGATTTTAGATTGTTTATTCTGTCTTTGAGAATACTAATGTCTACACAATCTGCATATCCTGACACATTAAGTTTCGTGTATCATTTCTTTAGTTTTGCTTTGAAATAACTGAGGACGCCATACTTCTGCCCGCTAATCCTTTGACCTTCTACTGACGATTGTTTTGATTTCTGGTTTCACAAATCATTCCACCGATTACTGATCTGATAGAAATTCCTTTTACGTGTTTTCAAGAATGTCCACCAACCTCCTAAACTTTTCTTTAATTTCCTCGTCTTTTAGTAAACTAGTATTAAGTTTCCAAAATGAGTTTCCAATACTAATGTTTGGATTAATCTTAATTTTGCAAATGACAGCGGAATGATCAGAAAATGACACAGGTAGCATTTCGCTTGAAATTACATTGTCTTTGAGCGTTTGGCAGTACAATCTATCAATGCGCGAAACCGTAGTTTGTGCGTACATAAGTATAACTGGGGTTCCCTGTTATGCAAAACCATACATCATTAAACCTAAGGGTCCTAATTAATCTGAGCAGTGATTTCGACACGTTTGATTCACTATTATTAGAATGTCTCTAGGACTCAAAACACAGTTCCAGTCACCTCCCATAATAGTATGGCTATTATCATACCGTAAGTAGTAGGGCAATTCCTTGTCAAAAAGCTCTTCCCGTTCCCTTGTATGTTATTGACCTGAAGGAGCATAAATGTTAACAATACGAATCTTACTACCATTCACCTCACCATGTACAGAACATATTCTAGAATCTCCACTTCTTTCAACATGCTTAATTACAAAATCTAAAGTCTTCTTGATGAGAATACAGGTTCACCTTTACGACAAATGGCTGGATTGAAAATTACATTATACCTGTATGACAAAACTCTATATCTTTAATATCCTTAACATTGTGTTCTTGGACTAAAAGAATGTCTATTTTGTTAAAGGTGTTAAATGAGTGTAGCATCTCTTGTTTTTCATTCTATCATTAATACCGTTAATATTAAGGGTGGCTATCCTAATGAATGTTAGTTATTATGAGATTTTCTTTTACTCTTTTTGTTGCATTTTTACGTTGCTTTCGCTTTTTGTTTACTTTCATGTTTTCCTACAATTCTTAAATTACAGTCGGACTCATCGGTCATTGTGGTTTGATTATCATTATTACATTTTTTACTTACTGGTATTTCATTTTCGATCGAGCAAAAACTTTCTTGTTCTGACATCGTGTCATTAGCACCTTTATAATAATTGGAACTATTAAAGGGTGGTAACATAAATCGCCTGTTGGATTTTGTATATCATCTTGACTTCTGGAGGGGATGATTGAGCTAAATATAAATCTTGACTCATAGGATGCGCTGTGTCGGTGTTACTTCTGTCTTCGTCAACGTTGCCTTCAAAATGTCTTGATTCTTCCATGACGTCACAAGATCTCATATCATTCTCACTAGGTGAAGCTTCGACCAGGATTACTGTCGGGCGAACAAACGTTCGCCTCCTCGGATATTGTTCCGTAGGTTGCAAAAAGAGGTACTGCATGCGTCTCAGTAGTTCGTGTTTGAGGAAGCATCTTGCATTCAATACGTCTGTCCACCATTAAGCTCTAAGGTCCCATTTATAGGGGCCAAACTGTTTTCTTCAGATACAGTTGGAGGAATGTCAATGTCATCTCGCAGGTCAATCAAATGGCAAGTCTCCATCAGCGTTTCGGATTCCGTTTGCAAGTCTGGTTGGCCGTTGGATGCTGGGTTACTTCCGACTTCGACAGGACGGTCAATTATAGAAGTGTTGTGGGGCATCCCTTCACAAGTTCGAACGGTCTACTGGGTCCTGGCGGCTTACTGGCATTTCATTTCCTTTATTTCTTGATTGCCAGATAAATGAGGGAAGTCTACTTCACTAATGATATTTAGTCTTTGTGTAATTCCAACTTCACATTCATTAGCAAAATGGCTGGTTTGCCCACAAAGTCTACAAGTTTTAGTCTGCCCTTTATAGTATATATAGATATAAACCTTGGCACATTCAACATATAAGAAGGAAGGAATCTGTCGTTAATTATCCATAGAAACTGTTCTGACACCATTATCAATACCTTTGTATCTTCCCAGACTTCGAGTGTTCTTCTTCACATAACTCACTGTTCCGTATCTGGAAAGAATGTCATTCAGCATAAAGTCAGTCATTTCAAAAGGCACATTTCGCACTGTTACCATACGACCTGTAAGTTGACAAATTCCTCAACTCGGATTTTTAGTCGTCTCTTACACTGATTTCTTTGCCACCGAAATCTTCACAAATGTTTTTCATATTTCTCTCTTGAGCTTAATTTAACAATTAATCTAGTTTTCCCCAAATCTGCAATGCCCTCAATTTCATCGTCCTGTATACGTAAAGTATCATCAAGAATTAAGGGAATGCCGTCTTCATAAATTGCACCCACTAATATCTAATACCTAGGGTATTAATTCTTTTCAACCTTGGCGCATTCATTCTGGAGACACAGAAAACGGAAGTCACTGCGTCTGCTTTTCGCTGGGCACAAAAGACTGTGCGTCGTCGCCAACTTACTACTCGCTAAAGTTGGCTATAGAGACGCCTCGAGCATAGCCCGAGGGCATATGGTTTTCCCGGCCAGGAAACCGGGGCAATGAGTCCTGCTGTTTTGCACCTAAATAAATGCTAAGTTCACATTCCTACTTTACTTAAAGGAGGGGGCAAAATAGTCACTGCATGTTCACACACCTGCGAGTACATTTAAAAAACAAAACGCCTTCAGTGCCTTAGAAGTCGTATAAAACTCCTGTTTCCTTGACAGAAACCACACACGACCCTGGCCCTCTGCCGAGCGATCGTCCAATCCCATGGCTAATTCAGGTGTTCAGGGAGTGTATTGCAATAGTATATTTTCAACTTAATGGACAGTATATTTTTAACTTCATTCGCAGGTTTATAAATTCCATGTGACGAGAACCCGGGCCTGAACGAATAGGTGAGATCAACCTTAAAAAAAAAAAAATGCAACGGAAAATGTTTTCAGATTCCCAATTCATTTGTCTCTAGTGTCCTTTAGTTTTACCTTTCAGTTTGTATCATGAAATGTTATAAAAAACAGTAAAAATCTCGTTTTTTTTTTTTTTATTTCCATACATCCAATTTTGATTAAGATTGCTTGTGCATTTGGCCTCTGCAAGAAATATGGTTCTTGTCAAGAATGGCGCATGTAGCTGTTCAGTAAGGCCCTACAGAGTTTACTATTTTCCTACACTCAAACACTTAGAAAATCTCAAAATTTCCTCCCTCTCTCTCTCTCTCTCTCTCTCTCTCTCTCTCTCTCTCTCTCTCTCATGGATTTTTCTTTATATTTTGCTTTATATTTTCTTCTTCTTCGCATGTTGAGGTGAATGGACAGGAGGAAAGATAAATATGTACAGAATAAAACAAAGACGGAAAAGCTCCTCTCTCTCTCTCTCTCTCTCTCTCTTCTCTCTCTCTCTCTCTCTCTCTCTCTCCACAATTAATAATAAAATAATACACACTTTGTGTAAATGCTGAATGACCTTTCTTCTAATTCAATTCCCATATTCTGATCGAAAAATCATGGCGGGACGGACGAATCAACAGGATGACTTGGGACTGACTTCCAAACGTTACTTATGTACCCCTGTCTCTTGCCTGATTACGGAAAAGGCAGCGAAGATACTGACCGAGCCTCTACAGATAATAATAAAATAATACCAAGAAGTGCCAAATGTGCAGAAGATAGACGAGGAAAGAGAGGGAGATGGGAAAAAATCATAAAAAAAATCATGACCTTTCTATCTTATTAGCATTATGCCGTTTTCAAACCCCAAGCTGTTTTAATTGATAGTTGCCATACTCCGGTAACTGAAGATCCAAGAGATGAGTGCTGGTGCTGGGGCAGTTTGTTAAAATGAGGCCTGAGAGCCAGTCAAGTGAACTGAGCGCACACGCCTGCACATTTCATTGCGTTTTGCTAGGGGAGTTACGCTGTTCCCCGTTGGTCAAGCTCCAATGCACTCGATACTCCACAGCCGGATAAGCGAAGGGGGAGGGAGAAGGTATTAGATCGTTAAGAGAATGAAAATGAGAAATAAAGCCGAGCCCAGGAGAGAGAGAGAGGAGAGAGAGAGAGAGAGAGAGAGAGAAGAGAGCAGACGCAAGGGAAAGAAAGACGTTTCACCTCGCCAGCGTGGAAGATTCTACCTAGTAGTAACACCCTTCTGTTTTGATGGACTGCTCTCTCACTCTTTCTACCTATCTTAACTGCGTCCTAGAACAGTCGACTAGCAACTAAGTATCCGACTCCCCTCTTAGGCCAGTGGAGACATACAGAATTTCTAAGGAACCGTTGCGCCAGTCTTTTCCGGTTCTGGGTATCGAACGGTTGTCATTCCATTAGAAAAACGACGGCGCCACCACAGCGCTTACGAGTTAGAGAGAGAGAGAGAGAGAGTTTCCTTTACATCACCACACTCTTAGAAGAGGCCGTGTCAACACGGAAAGTGATCATAAAACCTTTGTATGACACGGATATAATAAGAACTAAGAATTTCAACTTTAGACTTACACTTACTTGTTCGCTTATATGAGACGTACGATAATGATACATCTTTATTCGTATACCTTTATTCACGTATCTAATCGACCTATGAATATAACAAACTCATTTCGTCCCTTAAATTTACCCATCAGGGAAAATGGCGTTGCCTAAGAAGGTCTATGTGACCTTCAGAAATTAGAAGGGACGTACAAATCAGCTTAACTACGATGTAGTTTTTATTCCTTTCTTTCTTTTGGCCGGCGCCAGAAAAGAGAGGCTTTGGGAAACTACGTCCTAGTGGTCTTTGCACCTGTAATAATATAATAATAATAATAATAATAATAATAATAATAATAATAATAATAATAACCAGACTTTCGCCCTACAGAAAATGAAACTCGTGGTTAAAACCAAGAAATTATAAATGCATCTTTGAGCACACATTCTCAAACCCCCCGCCCCTCCCCCCACCACTGTTCCCGTTTTGTCCATAAATGACAATGCACAAAAACAAATGTGAATGCAGTGGAACCATACCGTCCGACGTTTTATTTTGAAAGAGTTTCATGAGAAGACTCAGAATCATCTATATCCATTCCTAGATATAAGGCTCAAGTTCCTCTATAATGGTCAGTGTAGGATATGCGCCAACGCCACCGACCATTCACAAAGGGTCACCCATCTATTAAACCGAACAGTGGTCATGGTTATCGTCTACATTAATCCTGCCATGTTGTGTGCAGCCAGCAAAGAGGTTGAATAGAGGATTAAACTGTGTCGGTAGCCAGCATTTTGTTGGCAGGGGTGCAGGGGAGGGGAGATAGGGGGGTGTGGGCGGGTGTTGGGCCTTGATCTAGGGATATGTTTGCTCTGGAATGTTAGAGGAATGTTAACCCTTTGCTTTTGCATTAAATCTGGGACAAGCCACAGCAGTTCGGGTCGAGATGCACTCGGTCATGGTGGGGTAGTACTTAATTCAGTCAAAATATCGACTAAAATGGATATACAATAAAAAACCCCTATGGAAATGACTCTTCAAGAACTTGAAAAAGAAAATGAGTATTTGAAGGGAAATTCGAAACACTTTCGCCATATGTCTCGTTTCATATTGAACACATTTTTACACTTAACTTGTGGAACATGGATGAAAACTTAGATTAAAAGGCTATCTTGTTTTTTTTAAGTACATTTTATCAAAACATGTTACGAGTACACAGACGCACATACAGAAGATACTGCGAAACTCAAAGACTTGAGAACATTATAATGGAATAACATAAAAAATGCGTCGAAATGTTCAATTTTGATTATATTACTTATCTCCGATTGTTTGTGGGACCGTGAATGGACTATTCTGACTCGAAGATAGAAAAAAAACCTGTAACTGAATCAAAGTCATGAAAATGTAACCGTAGTTCTCCTCTCTCTCTCTCTCTCTCTCTCTCTCTCTCTCTCTCTCTCTCTCTCTCTCTCTCAGTAGGTCCAATAAAATCAATTGTATAGCAGCACGCATGTACTCCAAAACATACTTCTATATATTCATTCTTACAGATATGATAACCTAGTTCTGTGTCGCTCTATTATGCCTACTCTCTTGCGTAAATATATATATAATTATATAGAGCTAGATAGATAGATAGATAGATAGATAGATAGATAGATATATTTATAAATCAGCAGGTCACATTCACTAGATCAATGGCAATTCAACGGATATACAATAAAAGCTCAACTTAAAATCAGTCTTGAAAACCCAACTCCGAAATGAAAGGAAGACTTTGTCTTTTAAGAGATTGAGGTATGCATGTATGTACTATGTATGTATACAAGGTCCAGTTTGTATATATAACCAAGTACATATGTATAACTAAGCCTCTCATAACAGGATGCTTTGGGGAAGTGTTTACGATATTTGTCTGGTAGGCGCCGCAGACAGATGGCATTGACAAGAAGGAAGATCCAAACGTTAAAGCCTCCTTAAGATGCTGGCCATAGCCCGTTTATGACGTCATGACCTTCAGACGACCCACAGGATGACCTTCCGCGGTCTGAACCTGCTTTTTTTTTTTTTTAAGTCATGTTTTCTCTAGTTAAATGCGAATGATTCTTACAGCAGACCCCCCAAGTTACAGTAACCACATTTTGCAACCACATTCTGCTATTCCAGTTCCGCGCGGAAACTGGTAGATTTATTAGTTTTCCAGTGACGTAGGGCCCGAGGTGGGACAGGGCCAAGCCTGCAACACGCCTTCGTTTCCACCAATCAACGATCAGGGCCAGTTACTTGTCTCGCCGAGGCAGCCAATGGAGAGGAGGGGGACCCAGACCATCCTAGATGTATCAAACCAATCACTTCTCACTCGAGGAGCACGTGATGTTTACACATTAGCGTGACCGCTGCAACTTGTTTTTGTGACTAAATTTTTTTTTTTTTTTTACCGAGTGTTAATAATTATTCTTCCAGATAAGCAGACAAAGACTCAACGTAAATATTTCCTACAAAAACACATGCGATATATATATATATATATATATATATATATATATATATATATATAAGATATATATATGCATATATATATAGATATATATATATGCATATATATATATATATATATATATATATATATCTATATATATATATATCTATATATATATATATATATATATACTAGTTATATATATATATATATATATATATATATATATACTATATATGTTATATATATATATATATTATATATATATATATATATATATATATGATATATATATAATTACATACATACACACACGCACACACACATACTATATATATATATATATATATATATATATATATATATATATATATATATATATATATATATATATATATATGCTTTAAATGTTGGGTCGTGAATGCATCCCCTGTTGTAATATGTGCATAGTATACATACTAATGACTGCAAGATTTAATTTTCAAGAAACAAAATGTATATAAACAGTGGTGCACGATTTTCAGCCCCGTATAATTGAGAGAGAGAGAGAGAGAGAGAGAGAGAGAGAGAGAGAGAGAGAGAGAGATTTACAATGTTCTCCCCGAATCTTTTTTTAACCGACATCAACGATGCCATCTGTAGGATGAAACTGCCATAACTAAACTAGCACACACAAACTAGAAGTGTGTTGTGGCTACCTGTTGTTTTAGATGGTTTGCATTTCAGCTTTATCTGTAATTTTTCTGTTCTCGGAGAGAGATCGATAACGTTTTCGACTGCTCGCTGCTATGTTATTACAAACATGATCATTATGTATATTAGTCACGTTCCCTTTTTCTTCGAAAATCATATACTAATATATACAACGGTCAGACGCTACTAGATCCTGTTCGTTGTCGGGTATTATTAGCCATCTTTAAACGTATACAGTCAGGCGTAAAGGTTTAAAATCGACTAAGTTTGGAACAAATATAACAACAGAGAAATTCCAGGTCTGGATTTGTTCCAATAACCAATGAGGAAAGGATTAAAATCGACTAAGTTTGGAACAAATATAAAAGGAAAATTCCAGGCCTGAATTTGTTCCAATAACCATTTGGAGAGAGACGCACAGAAAGACAAGGAAAAGACCGTATCTTAAATTCCCAATTCCATGAAAGCGTCGGACAAAACATTCTCTTTGAAGTCATGACAAAAACTTCAAACGTTTAAATTTAGTCGCCCCGCATTATAGTATGCTACTGAAAAAATAGGCTTGCTAAGGTAGTTGAATAAAAAAGTGCCCCGCTAAGCGGAGAGTTGCGGGGTATGTTGGTAAGGGCAGTGAGTGCTTGGAGTTGACCTCAAACCTACAAGGTTTTAAAAACCTGTTCTAGATGAATTTATTCCGATGGTAAACAGCAGAACCCTCTCTCTCTCTCTCTCTCTCTCTCTCTCTCTCTCAAGATGATAGTGCCGAAGAGTTTAGGTCTACCAATCGCCGTAATTCTATAACTATTATATATATTAATGCACAATCACTTTTAAGCAATAAACATGTAGTTGAACATTTATTAGAAAAAGACAATTTTGATATTTTATGTGTGAGTGAAACGTGGCTATATCCTTATATGAATGATGCATATATTAATATTCCCTCTTATCAACTTTATCGAGATGATCATGGCCGAGGAGGTGGAGTTTGCATATATGTCAAAGATTATTTAAAGGTAAATGTAATAAATAGTTGCATTGAAAAACAGGAGGGCATTGAAGCTAAATGGTTATCAGTACAACACCGTAAATTACCGTCAATTATTTTAGGTAGTATATATCGTCACCCAAAAGCAAATGTTTCATCTTTTAATTATATTTCCGATTCTTTTAAAAACGTAATTTTACGAAACAAGCCTATTTTTATACTTGGAGATTTTAACGACGACTATTGCTCAAAACAGACAACAAAATGAAAAAAAGTTGTAAATAACCTAAAGTTACACCAACTCAATTACAAAACCAACCAGAGTAACTTCAGACTCAGCAACGTTGATAGATTTACTAATTACTAATAATAAGGAAATGGTACTCGATTCGGACGTTATTCCAAGCCCAGTAGGCGACCACGAAGCTATCATAGTTACCTTAAATTTACGTAAACCTAAGAAACAACACATTCATAAAACTTTCCGATGTCTTAAGAATTATTCTCAAGTGAGTATCTGTAATTTGGTGATGAAAGAAACGCCCACTTTGAATGGTATTTTAAACACTGATAATGTAAGTTTCTCAAGTACAAATTTTAACGAATGTTTTTAACCAAATTTATTGATAAATGTGCTCCAGTAGTAACGAAAGTAATCACCCGCCCCCCTAAACCCTGGATAACTAATAACATCAAACAAAATATAATAATAAGAGATAAATTACAAAACGATATCAAGAAGGATAGGAATAATACAATATTGAGAAATAATTTTAAAGAGAAAAAGAAGGAAGTAAAAATTGAAATGGATAACAGTATGAAACAACACTACAGGAACGAACTTAAAAGTAATAAGAATAACTTACGTACTTCCTGGAAAATATTGCCATTCAATTCTGCCCAATAATACTAACAAAGAATCTCAAATAGAAAATGAATGAGATTTAACTGACAAGGCAGAGAAATTTAATGAGTATTTTGCAAATGTAGGAAGAAAGACATATGAAAGAACGCAAGAAGAACTGGCCAGGAATAATAGAAGAGCACAAACCGATGAAATGAATACATTCCTAAACAATCAGTTATATTCTTTTAAATCGTCACCTGTTGACTGCGATACTGTCATTTTAGTCATTAGTTCTCTCAAAGAGTCAAATGCGTACGGATTCCGATGGCATACAGCTACGTTTTATAAAAGATACTCTATATATAATTTTATTTGACATTACTATAATTATTAATACATCTATCGTAACTAATATCTACCCAGACCAAACGTGGAAAAATCCCCATATTGTTTTCCTTATTTTAAAAACGGAGATAGAGACGAAATTTCTAATTACAGGCCAATTTCTTTACTCCCGGTCTTATCTAAAATATTAGAAAAAATAGTATCAAATCAGTTGCTGAATACTTAGAAAGTAATCAACCTCACTTTCTAAGAGTCAACATGGCTTTCGACCAAAACTATCAACCGGAAACAGTACTATTAAGAATATCGGATAAAATCTACGATAACATAGAAAAGAAGAAATTTCCTTTTTACTACTTCTCGATCTGTCGAAAGCTTTTGATAGTGTGAACCATGAGATTTTGCTGGGGTAAAATGTCAGACACTTTATATTGATCCATCCTGGTTCACAGACTATTTACGTAATCGAGTACAATCTGTCAGGCCTCAAAAATGTTGTCTCAATCCCAAAAACGTCGGTTTTGTGTACCTCAAGGTTCAATCCTAGGACCAATTTTATTCAACATCTATGTAAATGACCTGAGACATTTTTTAAGTGACTGTTTCATTGTTTCAGTATGCTGATGACACTCAGATATAACTTGATGGAACTACATCGATAACTTGGAAGATTTTATTTAGTACGCAAAGCTGAGGAGATTTTATATAGTGTGGAAGATGTATTTTCAAACAAATGGCTTATTGTTGAATGAAGTGAAACGCAATGTATATTCCTAGGCTCCAGGCAATATCTATCCGAAATCGGGGATAACATCAAAATCAATTTTAATGGGGCCATCATCGAACCTATGGAATCCGTAAAGAATCTTAGAGTGCACTTCGATAAACACATGACATTCGAAAAACATATTGATGAACTGCACAGAAAAGTTATGGGGACACTTATTTATCTCAATAAACTAAAAAATTTATTCGAACCAGAAACTCGCCTAATCGTAGTGCAATCGTTAGTATTAAGTTTAATTCATTACTGCTATATAATATGGGGTTCAACAAGCAACGTCCTTATGCAACGAGTACAAAACTTCAAAATTTTGCGGCTCGGGTGGCCATGGGTACAGTGAGAAAATATGATCATATATCTCCAATTTTACTAGAACTGGGTTGGTTGAAAGTGAAAAACAAGTACACTATTGATGTCTGTGTTTTTGTTTTTAAAGTTTTAAAAAATGTTTTTCCGAACTGGCTTTATAATTTAGAACCGGTGACTCGGTGACAGGGATGACTACAAGACAAGCAAATAACCTAGTGTCCAGAAGAGCCAATACCGATATAGGATCAAGGGAAATAAATACTAAAGGTCCACAGTTATGGAATAGTTTACCTGGCTCATTGAAAGACGAAGAATCCCTAAGATCTTTTAAAAATAAACTAAGAAAACATCTTTTAAAAAATGATCAGTCTTCGTAGATAAGTTTTATAGGAAACAACCGTACCTGACATTAGCCACGTCTCACGTCATTAAACGCTTTTAAGACATACCATTATCTATGAGAACACATTTTATGTTAGAGTAATTTTACTAATTATTGTTCTAGGAACAATGTTTTATAACCAAAATTAAAATTTTCCTAATTCAAGTTTTATATATATGTATGTATGTGTATATGTACGTATATATAGATATATATATATATATATATATATATATATATATATATATATATATATATATATATATATATATGTATGTATTACGTGTGTATAGTATACTATGATTTTATTGTTTTAATAGCTTTAATGTACGCTTTCTAACCTTGGTTGAACCTGATGTAAATAGAAAACCCAATGTATTATTGGAATAAAGGTTATTATTATTATTATTATTATTATTATTATTATCTCTGTCTCTCTCTCTCTCTCTCTCTCTCTCTCTCTCTCTCTCTCTCTCAATAGTACGGTGGTAGCTGTCGATAGGTCACAACCTAAAGGAAATGGTCTCTCTCTCTCTCTCTCTCAATTACCACTTCAGATGAGATTTTAAATCAAGCTAATAACACCATTTATTTCACAAAAATTTTTGGTGATCGTTAATTTCTTTCATATAGATTTTTCGTGTACTGTGATAAAATCACTTCATAAGCCCTATGGATGGACTAAGCTATAGCACTACAAGCGCAAAAGTGGACACAGCATGCGCGCGCGCGCGCAAGCAAGCAAAACGGGAACGTAACTCTGAGTTTCGAGATATTTATGCAAAAATAAATTAGGATGGAAATTACCAAAGACCTATAGCCTGCGTATTGGGTTTCAATTCCCTGTCTTACAACAGTAACTAATAATAATTACAGCAAACCTTATAAGAAGTAACGGTCACACTTTGGACCGAAAGCCTCTGTGATTTACAGACTTGCACGGCGAGAAACTCCCCCTTCCACAATAACAACCGCTCCCCCACACCCCCCCCCCCCCCCCCGACCCCCCGCCCCCCACACGCTTCTCCAACACCCAAAAGCGCAAACATGCTCTTCGGTTCATAAGCGACGAGCAGAATTGAGCAACGTTGGTCTTTGAATCAGATATATATATATATATATATATACATATATATATATATATATATATATATATATAACACACACACACACATATATATATATATATATATATGTATGTGGTGTGTGTATGTATACATGTATATATAATTATACATACATATACATATTAGAAAAAATTTTCTCTGCAAAAATTAACGAATTATACATTTGATTTATGTAATATATAGAAAATTGTAGGAAATAATTTTATAGGAAATTGCAGCAGTGTGTAAATTGTACAATGTTATTTTTCGTGTTACAAAATGTGATATATAAAAATGTGATATGTTTATATATACATACATACATACGTGTGTGTGTGTATATATATATATATGTGTGTGTGTGTGTGTGCGTGTGTGTGTGTGTCGTTGAATCCTGTTCCTAAAAGAAGAGTTAATGTCTTAAATCCCATTTTACAGAAACAACTTTCAGGCACTCTTGACTTATGCCCGTGTTGCCCTGAAGGCAGCAAAGCCAAAACCAAGGTAATCTGATACAATCTTGCGTTTTTTTTTTACATCAAAACTAAAATCAACAAGGTGGCTTCGAGTTTGTGATAACCTCAAGAGGCTACGATATGTTTGAAAGCACCATGTTGTTATTTGCTTAGGAGAACGGTGAGAGGCGTCAGATGGTGTTATGGTAGATTCACATCAACCGAGCATTTGATGTCTAGACCAGTCCCTTACGACGTTCCTGTTTGGTATTGGTAAACCAATCACAGGGCTGGAAACTCTCAGTCTATCTTGGGAGTTCACATGGGTAGGATCTATGTTCCACCTCTCCAGAGGGATACGTCTTTCAAAAGTATCCCTCAGGAGAGGAGGAACATAGACCCTGCCTATGTGGTCTCTCGATAGAGACTGAGAGTTTCCAGCCCTGTTATTGGCTTATCAACAGCCAATCAGGAGCGTCGCAAGGGACTGGCCTAGACACCAAATGCACGGTTGATGTGAATCTACTATAGTTTACCTTGCCTTGACTTTGTGGCTTTCCAGCCAACAAGTTTATAGAAGTTGAAAGTTGAGAGATTCACTCTCTTTTTATAAGAATTTAAAAAACTCACACACACACACTCATATTATAAATAAATAAATAAATAAAATATTATAGATATATATATATATATATATATATATATATATATATATATATATATATATGTATATATATATATATCTCAAGTGTAAAAGGTCCACTAAAAACACTCTGGTTTAGAGTTAAGGACACGAAGTATTATAGTCCTTAGCTTTAAGCCAGAGTGTTTTAATGGGCTTTTTATACTTGAGACGTATCATGTTTTAACAGAGGAATTTATATACACACATATATATATATATATATATATATATATATATATATACTATAATATAAGTCTGTATATATATATATATATCAAATAAATAGGTCAACAGATATCATCATGTGCGTTTATGGATTTAGAGAA
>NC_087218.1:199034-251534 GCF_015104395.2 Macrobrachium nipponense
CCTTCAGTTTCCTTCTTTAGCTCTCCCCTCTGTAGCCATTGCCAATTGTCATCGCTGGCTAGTTCTTTAGTCTGCCTCATGTATTGTCCGTGCATTGGTTTTGTTGTGCCAGTCCTCTGTTCTGTCTGTCTTTCTCCTGTCTCTGTATATTTTCTGGGTCTTAGTCTACTTTTATTAGTCCTTCTTCCCATGCACTCTTTAGCCACTCGTCTTCACTGGTTTTCAGATATTGCCCCAGTGCTCTGTTTTCAATGTTGATGCAGTCCTCTATACTTAGTAGTCCTCTCCCTCCTTCCTTTCGTGTTATGTATAGTCTGTCCGTATTTGCTCTTGGGTGTAGTGCTTTGTGTATTGTCATATGTTTCCTGGTTTTCTGATCTATGCTGCGGAGTTCTGCCTTCGTCCATTCCACTATTCCTGCGCTGTATCTGATTACTGGCACTGCCCATGTGTTTATGGCTTTTTATCATATTTCCGGCGTTGAGTTTGACTTAAGTATCGCTGAGTCTCTGCATATATTCTTTCCTGATCGTGTCCTTCATCTCTTGGTGTTTTATATCTCCTCCTTCCATTATTCCCAGGTATTTGTATCCTGTCTCATCTATGTGTTTGATGTTGCTCCCATCTGGTAGCTTTATCCCTTCAGTTGTCGTTACTTTGCCTTTTTGTATGTTGACTAAGGCGCATTTTTCTATTCCAAACTCCATCCTGATGTCCCAGATACAATCCTTACAGTCTGGATTAGGGTATCTATTTCCTTGATGCTCTTACCATACAGCTTGATGTGTCGTCCATGAACATCAGATGGTTGATTCTGTTGCCTCTTTCTTGAGTTGGTACCGGCATCCATCTTCTGTAGTACTTTGTCATGGGAACTCATGGCTACTACGAAGAGTAGTGGGACAGTGAGTCGCCCTGGAAGATCCCTCTCCTGATATTAACCTCTGCTAGTCTTATTCCAGAGCTTGTAAGTATTGTATTCCGCCAGTTGCGCATTGTATTTTTTGAGGAAGCTGACGGTATTTTCCTCTGCCCATATATTTTCAGGCATTCTATTAGCCATGTGTGTGGTATCATGTCGAAGGCTTTTCTTATAGTCTATCCATGCATGCTTAGGTTGGTTTTTCCTTCTCCTACTGTTCTTCATTACCATTTTGTCTATCAGGAGCTGGTCTTTTTGTTGCCCCTACACTTCCTTTTGCAGCCTTCCGTTGGTGGGGGATGGTGTTTTTCTCCTCTAGGTAGCTGTATAGCCTTTCACTGATGATACCTGTTAGTAACTTCCACATTATTGGTAGGCAGGTGATAGGCCTGTAGTTACTGGCTATATTTCCATTACTCTTGTGTTTTTGTACTAAGGATGTTCTTCCTGTGGTCATCCATTTGGGTGCTTGGTGATTTGAGATACAATGCTGGAGTTGTTCTGCTATTCGTGGGTGTAGGCCTTGAAGTTTTTGAGCTAGTATCCATGGACTTTCATCAGGACCTGGGGCTTTCCAGTTTGGCATTTTCTTTAGTTGGTGTCTGACTGTGTCTGTCGTGATCTCTGTGAATCTTTGTTTTATTCTCCCTGTTTCTTCTTCCTTGACTTCCTGGAGCCATGTTGCATGTTTGTTGTGTGATACCGGATTGCTCCATATGTTTTCCCAGAGTCTCTTACTTGGTTCGGCTTCAGGAATTTCTTGGTGGTTGTCTTCCCCTCTTAGTTGGCTGTATAGTCTTTTCTGGTTGGTTCCGAATAGTTTGTTCTGTTGGTATCCCTTATTCCTGTTCATGTACCGTTTGGATCTTATGTGCTTCGGCCTTAAGCCTCTGTTTTACATCTTCTATTGTGTTGTTTTAGGTCCCCTCTCGTGTACTTTGTATTTCTCGTTGAGTTCCCTCCCTGTTTTCTTGCTTCTTAGCCTTGTTTTTTTTTCTGCCATCTCTTTCAGTTTACTCAAGTCAGATCTCATCACCATGATTTGCTTTTCCAGGCGCCTTTTCCAAGGAGTTGCTTGTGTTTTGGTTTCTGTTGGGTTGGTTGTGCTGGTGGTGTTGGTGTTCGAATCCCCATCAGTTCTGCTACTAATCTGCTCCTGCATATGTCAAGTTCTTTGTTTCTGTGATATTGGTGGTGTGTATTATGCCATTATTTCATTGACCTCAACTTGTTTTCTCCCTTAATTTCTTGGTGTTGTATGCTTTCATGGAGGGGATCTTTGTTCTCTCTGTATCTGGCTCCATCCATTGTCTAATCTTTTCTACCCATTCCGTCCTCTCTGTTACTTCGTCGGTGTTTCTTCGTGTGTCGTTGTTTGATAGCTCATCCTCCCTGTCGTCTTCTGTGGCATCGTCTCTCAGTTCGTCTTCGTGTAATTCGTTGTCGTGTGACTTTCCCTTTCCAGTTCTTCTCTTTCTGTTGGGGAGAGCCAGTTCTTTTTCTTTATGTTCCTTACTTGGTCTGCCAGCCTCTGGTTCTGTTTGTTTGGGGGGTGTTATTCCTCTCATTCCAGATGTTGACCAATCTTCTTCTATATCCTCTCTCCGTCGGGTTGCTTCTGATGTAGCATCTCCATATTTCCTTATTTTCTTCTCTTGTCCATTTCTTCCTTTTTGCCTCTGTAGCTCCAATCTCAGGCTGTTGATTACTACCGTTGTGGTGATCAGTTGCTGGATGACGACCTCCAAGTACCTGATCGTCTTCCCCTTCAATTGGGTTGAATACCTGGTTGCCGGAGATTATTATTATTATTATTATTTTTTTTTTTTTTTTTTTTTTTGGTTTTTTTTTTTTTTTGCTCTATCACAGTCCTCCAATTCGACTGGGTGGTAAGTTTATAGTGTGGGGTTCCGGGTTACATCCTGCCTTCCTTAGGAGTCCATCACTTTTCTTACTATTATTATTATTATTATTATTATTATTATTATTATTATTATTATTATTATTATTTTATTATTATATTATTATTATTATTACAGAGTTCACGGAGTGAAAGGCCTGAGAGTCATTGACGCGTCTATAATGCCCGTAATCGTCTCGGCTAATCCGATGGCAGCGTCGATCATGATCGGGGAGAAGGGAGCCGACCTCATCAAGCAAGACTGGGGCCTCAATGTCGGATACTGAAACCAGCGTTGTTTGGCGTAACATCAACTTTGTAAATATCTTTTCCAATAAAACAAATACTTCTTGAGGTGTCCCCTTATTCTCTCATTATCTACTGGGATGTTGATTAGACAAGGGGTTTTAAATGCGAAATTGAAATATTCTAGGTCGATTTTTTAATTTCCTTTTGAGCTGACATCTGATTGGCTGATTTGAATTGTAACCTCTCATGAGCTTCCACCAATCACGATTATGTTCAATTGATGTCGTCTGCAGGTATTTATCGTCAAATAAAGAAATGAAAAGTAGTGGAAAAGTTAATGTGGGGTCAAAATAGCTTGATAAATGAATTATTCGGCCTTATCTCCGACTTGTATGTCAACAAAATAATTATTTGCTATCGGGAAAGGGCTCAAGAATGAACTAAGTAAGCTAGTTCGTTTGCAGAATAACCGATGAAAATACCAGTTACGATACAGGAGACAGGAGACAGACGTACTGGCAATTGTGGAGAGAGAGAGAGAGAGAGAGAGTTACCCATGAAAACTTGCGTCATTTACTGACTTTGTCGTTACGGTTTCCATCAAAGAAAACGTTCATTGTCTCCGGATTTCTGCGATGACTCAAGAAGTAGGTCTATCGCTAAGTCGTTGGTATGTAGTACTATGTATGTTGGCACAGGGATACGGCAGCCGTATCCCTGATTGCAATAGATATTGGTACGGCAGTGAATTGCGCATGCGCCAGTTTCAGACTTCCTGCCGTACAAATAACATAGTGTAGTGGGGGTACGTCAGGTTCTGTCATTGGTGCCGTATTGCGCTATTGACTTGCTGTGGGAACGGCAGTTTGCTAATCATGCAGCAGTTGCCGTACACTGTTGATAAGAGCTATAGGTACGGCACTAGAAGATCAGCGACAGTAGTAATAATAGTCGAACTGAATTGTTTCGCTGAACATGTTCAATTCAAAATGTCAAAGTGAAGCACCATACTGTCATCACCAAAGCACCAAAACATTTTGGCAGTAAATGAAAATATAAAAAATTACAATAATAGTTAAAACATATTTAGATTTTGACTACCTACACGAAAAATAAAACTAAACTAATATATCTCTGTACTTCAAATCTTCTATGAATCTCTGAACCGTGTAATAATACATCAGTTTTCGCCGAAAAACAGATGTTTTCAGGTTTCAACGAGCTGCAAAAAGCAATAGACGTTTACGAAGAGTCAAACTTCCAGAAACTGTATATCCGTAGGTCACGAACGATCGAATCGGTCCTGAAAAGAGATCCGAAGAGGGGATTCCAAGAAGACTTGAAGTACACAGAAATCGTGTAAACGACCTAATCAATCGTAAGTAATCATCCAAATCAGGTCTATATTAGCAGCATGTTTCCCATATTGGACGCATTACTGACTGCTGCACTACCTTACTATAACTATAGCTAAGCTTCAAATCTTCTTTGAATCTCCCCTTCGGAGCTCTTTTCAGGGCCGATTCGATCGTTAGTGACCTACGGATATACAATTTCTGGAAGTTTGACTCTTCGTAGACTTCTATTGCTGTTTTCACCTCGTTGAAACCTGAAACATCTGTGTTTCAGCGAAAACTGATGTATTATTAAACGGTTCACGTTGGTAGGTCGTCATTTTCTTGCGTGACTGAAATGCGCAATTCACAGCCGTACCAATATCTGTCGTAATCAGGGATACGGGGGCTGCTTTACCAATATCCAGTTCGATGTAGGTTTGATCAAGACGGAATAACATAAGGTGTGTTCACAGGGGGACCCAATCGCTAATTTCCAGTTCTCTGAGGCGTCACAGGAGCACATCGACTGGGGGATGCACTTGTCACTCCGTCAGTTGAATTGTTGCAGTTTACGATTATAGGTGTGTGTTCCATATTTGGGTGCACTAATAGTTCCAGACAGAAAGGGATTTGTTTTCACAGTTTCCCTAAAGACCCCGAGGTGTCCAAAGTATGGATTGATGCATGGAAAAGAAGTGATACCATTAATGTTAAGGATGCCAAGATTTCTTCTGTCCATTTCCGGACAGAAGATTACGAAAGAAATCTTCAACATGAACTGCTACCACAACTTTACATGTTATGGACGTAAAGTCAGGTATGGTTTAATAATTTTTTTACAATCTCAATAGTGCAATTTTTAGTGCCATATCTTCAATTGATAAGCAGCCTGGACTAAATTCTTGAAATTAAGTACAAAATTAGAATAGACCTAGCCTATGCAGTGAGTGAAGAAATTATCGGATTAAGGCTATCCAATCTTTTTTTTTTTATACTTTCTTTTTATGAATGTAAAGTTGTTCGAACAGGTGATTAGGCCTATGCGTAGTGACCTACTTCTGAGTAGTCTTCCTGTGCAGACAACAATTAGGTCTAGATCTTTCATTTCTTAAGAACCCCACTAAGGGATATCATGGGGTCAGAGCGTTGAATCTGGTAATAAAAGCATAGACCTATTGATGAGTCACGTAGTGTATGGATAATTGGCGTTATGGAACCAGGTAAGTCTTGGGTTTCCAAAACCCCTGAAAAAAAAGTTACTCCAGTCATGTTGACTTAGGCCCCGTCCACACAGCCGAGCTTTGCTCGACTAACTTTGTTCGATGTGACGTCAGAAGCGGAGAAACCGCGGCAAAGTTCTGACTTTTCTCGCAGTTTCTCCGCTTCTGACGTCACATCGGACAAAGTTCGTCGACTAAAGATCGACCGTGTGGACGGGGCCTTAGACTCTGAATTATGTATCTCTGCTCATCTCTTGAAGAGAATTCCTCAGGTAGGTCTACCTAATGAGCTGGAGGAAGAGGATTTTGTAGATCTTGGAGTAGAGTCTGAAAATGGTATAGAAATGGAAGCCTTGAATTATCTGGGAGGTTATATAGCTCATAAGTACAGAAATAAATATCCTTCCTTAGGATTCCTAGATAATGAAGGCCTAAACAATGACTGGATCTCCAAAGTGAGGAGAAAAGTGTTGTTTAGGCCCAGTCCTCAATTTTTCATAACTTAAAGGAAATGGAACAACTCTTTAAATCTTTTCATGGGGAACAGTTGAAACCAGCTGTTGATGGGATTACGAAATTAGTTAATATTTTCAGGGAATTAAACACTGATGTTCCAGAGGAAATAATGAAGTTCTTTATTAGGTGCAGAATACATTTTAGGATGAAGATATTAAATGCTGAAAGGAAGTCAGAATTTCTTAGAAAAGGTGTAAACAAAATGAAAAAAATTCTCCAGTAATTTTTTTGTAAATAAAAGAACACTACGCTAATTCAATAAAAGTCTGGAAATTTTTTTTTTAGTTTTTTTTTTTTTTTATATTCATTCACCCTCGTTACTTTCGTTATTTGTATTCCAACAAGATTATGTTCTGTTTGGTAAGGTCTTAGATATCTTGGTATAGCTGTGTTTTAAGTGATAGAGAGAGAGAGAAAGAGAGGGAGAGAGGAGAAGAGAAAATATTTTCCTGTATGGAAATTGTGAACACCAGCATAGCAACAAATTACTGTCAAAACATAATCATTAAGTGCGACCAGGCGACCGACGATTTCACCTTATGTTATTCCGTCTTGGGTTTGATCAGGTATTCATTTACGAGCGGATTAATTACTTCGCTTTTCACAGACTTAACAGTGCAAAAATACTGGAAATTTTGCTTCATATAATAGGATTACACTCAAATGTCAATTTTAAAAGAATCGTATAAACATTTAGTTGTCTAATTTGTATTTTAGGCTAGATTTATAAAAATAAAAAAAATAAAAAATTAGAAGACACCAGAATAATACAACAATGATTAGTCTTAGCCGAGGATGTCTTCTTGCTTAATTACTTTATGAGTAAGCATGCATGATTATTTTTTTCAAATTATGTAGCCTATGTATGCAGTATGAATGAGAGTATGTGTATGAGTATATATATATATATATATACAGATTTACAGGTATGCGTGATTGTTATACATTTATACAAGATTTTCTGTCTATGCATAAGAGAGAGTTAGTACATGTGCGTGTATATACAGTATTTGTTGGTAAAAATGCATGACTGATTGTCTCCAATGATTGGCCTTGACTTGGGTGCTTTTTTTGACAGTGATAATCATGGACCCTTCTTTTCAACCCTAGACAGAAGGGAGGTAGTTACCCACTTATTAGTATTATCACTGAATCTTCGTGGTATTGTTCTTGGCCCATTATTTCTTATATATCCTATACACACAATATATGATCTGGCCTGGAAAACTTTATTTGCTCATGCAGACGAAGTCATCCCAGGTCTATAGTCAGCTCGGATTAGAGCATGGTGGAAATTGTAGAGGAAGTTAAACATCAACAAAACTCAAGGTCTTTGCTAAACTCTTCCATGACGACTTTTTTTTAATATATTTTTTTATTAGGGTTTTTTTTCTTTTTTCTTTTTTTTTGTGTAGCAAACCCCTGCCGATGACATCCGCAGTGGTCGATGGCTGACATATATTTACTATATCCTTTGCAACGTGAGTGGATTCGATTTCCACCAATCTAAGTTCGTACTGATTACAAGCTTCGCCTCTCCACAGAATATACGGAACTCGAGGGGTTAAGGTCACTTTGGTCATTGGAAATGAACTATCAATTTTGATACTATTAATGCACTTGCATGCTATTTCTATGTAAATGAACGTTGAAAATATGGCCGCCTTTAGATCCCATGCAAATCGACTTCCTTAAATAGCATCATCAATTGGAATGCATAAATAGCCGATTGCATTAGGAAATTCTTATTGATCAGAAAAATGTGACCAATTAAGCAACAGCGTCGGCATCGTGGTCGTCAAGATTTTGCAGTAGTCGACTTGGTTCAGTCTCAATTTTTACGACGCAGTATATTTTTAACTTACTTATGAGAAAGTATATTTTCAACTTACTTAATGGACAGTATATTTTTAACTTCATTCGCAGGTGTTTATAAATTCCATGTGACGAGAACCCGGCTGAATAGGCGAGATCAACCTTAAAAAAAAAAAATAAATGCAAAGGAAAAATGTTTTCAGATTCCCAATTCATTTTGTCTCTAGAGTCCTTTAGTTTTACCTTTCAGGTTTGTATCATGAAATGTTATAAACAACAGTAAAATCTCGTTTTTTTTTTTTATTTCCATACATCCAATTTTGATTAAGATTGCTTGTGCATTTGGGCCTCTGCAAGAAATATGGTTCTAGTCAAGAATGGCGCATGTAGCTGCTCAGTAAGGCCCTACAGATTTACTATTTTCCTACACTCAAACACTTAGAAAATCTCAAAATTTCCTCCTCCCCCCCCCCCTCTCTCTCTCTCTCTCTCTCTCTCTCTCTCTCTCTCTCTCTCTCTCTCTCTCTCATGAATTTTTCTTATATTTTGCTTTATATTTTCTTCTTCTTCGCATGTTGAGGTGAATGACAGGAGGAAAGATAAATATGTACAGAATAAAACAAAGACGGAAAAGCTCTCTCTCTCTCTCTCTCTCTCTCTCTCTCTCTCTCTCTCTCTCTCTCTCTCTCTCCACAATTAATAATAAAATAATACACACTTTGTGTAAATGCTGAATTACCTTTCTTCATATTTCAATATTCTGATCGAAAAATCATGGTGGACGGACGAATCTACAGGATGACTTTGGGACTGACTTCCAACGTTTGTACCCTGTCTCTTGCCTGATTACGGAAAGGGCAGCGAAGATACTGACCGAGCCTCTACAGATAATAATAAAATAATACCAAGAAGTGCCAAAATATGCAGAGAGATAGACGAGGAAAGAGAGGGAGATGGGAAAAAATCATTAAAAAAAATCATACCTTTCTATCTTATTAGCATTATGCCGTTTCCAAACCCCAAGCTGTTTTAATTGATAGTCGCCATACTCCGGTAACTGAAGATCCAAGAGATGACTGGCGCTGCGTAAAGGAGGAATCTGGTACAAGCGGCAGTTTGGTTAAAATGAGGCCTGAGAGCCAGTCAAGTGACTGAGCGCACACGCCTGAACATTTCATTGCGTTTTGCTAGGGGAGTTACGCTGTTCCCCGTTGGTCAAGCTCCAATGCACTCGATACTCCACAGCCGGATAAGCGAAGGGGGAGGGAGAAGGTATTAGATCGTTAAGAGAATGAAAATGAGAAAATAAAGCCAGCACAGGAGAGAGAGAGAGAGAGAGAGAGAGAGAGAGAGAGAGAGAGAGAGAGAGAGTAGACGCAAGGGAAAGAAAGACTTTCACCTCGCCAGCGTGAAGATTCTACCTTGTAGTAGCAACCCTTCTATTTTGATGGACTGCTCAACACAATGTCCTGCTCTCTCACTCTTTCTACCTATCCTAACTGCGTCCTAGAACAGTCGACTAGCAACTAAGTACCTGACTCAACTCTTAGGCCAGTGGAGACATACAGAATTTCTAAGGAACCGTTGCGCCAGTCTTATTACGGTTCGGGTATCGAGCGGTTGTATAATTCCAATTGAAAAACGTCGGCGCCACCACAGCGCTTACGAAGTTAGAGAGAGAGCGAGAGAGAGAGAGAGAGAGAGAGAGAGAGAGAGAGAGAGAGTTTCCTTTACATCACCACTCTTAGAAGAAGACGTGTCAACACGGAAAGTGATCATAAACGTTTTGTATGACACGGATATAATAAGAACTAAGAATTTCAACTTTAGACTTACACTTACTTGTTCGCTTATATGAGACGTAAGATAATGATACATCTTATTCGTATACCTTTATTCACGTATCTAATCGACCTATGAATATAACGAACTCATTTCGTCCCTTAAATTTACCCATCAGGGAAAATGGCGTTGCCTAAGAAGGTCTACGTGACCTTCAGAAATTAGAAGGGACGTACAAATCAGCTTAACTACGATGTTAGTTTTTGTTTATTCCTTTCCATTTCTTCTGGGCACGGCCAGAAAAACCCGAAAGAGGGGCTTTTGGGCAACTAACGGTCCTAATGGTCTTTGCACCTATAATAATAACAATAATAATAATAATAATAATAATAATAATAATAACCAGACTTTCGCCCTACAGAAAATGAAACTCGTGGTTAAAACCAAGAAATTATAAATGCATCTTTGAGCACACATTCCTACCCCACCCCGTTCCCGTTTTGTCCATAAATGACAATGCACAAAAACAAATGTGAATTGCAGTGGAACCATACCGTGCGACGTTTTATTTTGAAAGAGTTTCATGAGAAGACTCAGAATCATCTATATCCACTCCTATACATAAGGCTCAAGTTCCTCTATAATGGTCAGTGTAGGATATGCGCCAACGCCACCGACCATTCACAAAGGGTCACCCATCTATTAAACCGAACAGTGGTCATGGTTATCGTCTACATTAATCCTGCCATGTTGTGTGCAGCCAGCAAAGAGGTTGAAAAGAGGATTAAACTGTGTCGGTAGCCAGCATTTTGTTGGCAGGGGTGCAGGGGAGGGTGATAGGGGGGTGTGGGCGGGTGTTAGGCCTTGATCTAGGGATATGTTTGCTCTGGAATGTTAGAGGAATAGTTAACCCTTTGCTTTTGCATTAAATCTGGAACAAGCCACAGTAGTTCGGGTCGAGATGCACTTGGTCATGATGGGATAGTACTTAATTCAGTCAAAATCCCGACTAAAATGGATATACAATAAAAACCCTATGGAAATGGCTCTTCAAGCACTTGAAAAGAAAATGAGTATTTGAAGAGTAATTCGAAACACTTTCGCCATATGTCTCGTTTCATATTGAACACATTTTTACACTTAACTTGTGGAACATGGATGAAAACTTAGATTAAAAGGCTATCTTGTTTTTTTTAAGTACATTTTATCAAAACATGTTACGAATACACACAGACGCACATACAGAAGATACTACGAAACTCAAAGACTTGAGAACATTATAATGGAATAACATAAAAAATGCGTCGAAATGTTCAATTTTGATTATATTACTTATCTCCGATTGTTCGTGGGACCGTTGAATGGACTATTCTGACACGAAGATAGAAAAAACCTGGTAACTGAATCTCTCTCTCTCTCTCTCTCTCTCTCTCTCTCTCTCTCTCTCTCTCTCTCTCTCTCTCTCTCTCTCTCTCTCTCTCAGTAGGTCCAATAAAATCAATTGTATAGCAGCACGCATGTACTCCAAAACATACTTCTATATATTCATTCTTACAGATATGATAACCTAGTTCTGTGTCGCTCTATTATGCCTACTCTCTTGCGTAAATATATATATAATTATATAGATAGATAGATAGATAGATAGATAGATATATTTATAAATCAGCAGGTCACATTCTCTAGATCAATGGCAATTCAACGGATTAATACAATAAAGCTCAACTTAAAAATCAAGTCTTGAAAACCCCAACTCCGAAATGAAAGGAAGACTTTTGTCTTTTAAGAGATTTGAGGTATGCATGTATGTTACTATGTATGTATACAAGGTCCAGTTTGTATGTTAATAACCAAGTACAGGGTCGGCCACACATAAATAGTAAACAACCATTTTCAGGCCACAATAAGGGCTGGATGTAATCTGGTAACACTGGAACTGTGCCTCCAGACGCCACGATGAAACCCGCCCCCCTCCCTCCACCACGTGGCCACCGCCCTCCTCAACACGTCCTTCCCCTCAAACATTTTTCCCTCCCCTTCAAACCTTCCACCCCTTTCCCAAGCCCATTCAAGGCGTGCAACACCGTTTATTAACTTCTGTCTGCCTCCTCTCTCTAATTTCTCCTTTAAGGAAAAATAAAAATAATAACAATCTATTCTTGTAGGTTTATTTTTCCTCATCAAATGTTGGGAGGCAAGAAAAACCCGTCTGTTCAACCTTTTGTCCTTAAATTAATTATGTATTACTTGCTGTTATTATGACAGAAGAATTCAAACTCGGTTTTCCCGTGGGGCGCTTTCCTCCGTTGTAATAAATGGGATTTAGCCTATCTACCAAAATAAAATAACCAGCATACCTACTACTTACTTTAAAATTATAATTGTAATAATCAACCCAGCCGCATTTCCAAATTTTTTTATTTTACAAAGACAAACTAAAGCATCAGATCGGTGGTAGGACCTTACGGTAACTCAAATTAAAGCATGAAGAAATAAAGAAAGGCATAAGTTGAGGGAAGAAAGAAAGACCTCCAATAGGCCTAGAAGACAACTGAAGGAGGGAGAAACAAAGAAGACAGTTTAATAAGACACAGTGTAAAATAGAGCTGGGAGTGTGGATGGTGTCACAAGGGGCACCAATTACCCTCTTAAGTATAATGGGGGCATAAGGTCTTGACTTGTCCATAGGGGTTTATTATGGGAGTCGATTCTTCCTTATGGTTAGGTGACGTTTGTTTTGGCTTCACCAACCGACCTATCCATTGTATTACCAATCCAACATTGGGTCAAATTCTTCCGTATTTTTGTGCATGATTTAACTGCCTCGGTATACGTCTACATTTATCGATGGCCAAGCATCGGGGGTTTTTGTTTGTTTGTGTTTCGTCCTGCAGGTGAGAATTTCCGCACGTTAAGAAATGTATCAAGTAATAATAAGATTATATCCTTATATATATAATAATATATAATAATTATATATATTATATTAAATATATAAATTATAATAATATATATCATTTGACGTCCAAACATGAATAATTAAGGTAACATTTTAAACGTTATACGTTTTAATTAAGGGACAAATATTACAGCACCCTAAATAATTAAGGATACACAAATATGATTTGAAAAAATAACCATTTATTAAAATAAAATATGGTTATTCAGTATTTTAGTCCATCCCACCCATCGTTGGCGTATGACAATCTTGTAGTCTACTGGGGACGGAGGCCATACAATGATTGTTAGAACGGATGCTGTTGATTTTTTCTGAATATCGGACATGGTGTGTTGGAGGAGCTGCCTTGATTATCGCTTTGGGCCTGGGATTCCAGGATGTTGACGAATGGTCCCCCAGCAATTTTCCTCAAGGGGATTCATATCCACCCCACCCCTTACTTGGCCAGTCAAGGCAGGTCAATGTTCTCGTTGTTTCCTACCAAACCATCGCTTAACTTATCCTGGGCTGTGTGAATGGGAAGCAGTTTGTCCTGCAAAAACAAACGTCACATAATATGTATTAATTTAATTAATTTTTACAAGAGGCGTCAAATTGTGAAGGGTGAGCTGGAACGATAAACTTTTAAATTTAAGGGTTCTGCCTGTTTCTTCCCTGTTTAGAGCTCTCCTTTCTCCTTGGTTTATTGAAAAGCTGAGAGATATTACCACCTTCGACTCCTCCCAAAGAGCTCGGAAGCCCACTAAGCCACGTGAAGTTGAAAGTCTAATCGTGGAGAGGAAGAAGGTGGAATTTCGGCTTAGCTTTTTCAAACCACGAGGAAGGGAGAGATTTGAACTGGGAACGGAAACCTTACGTTAAATATTATTGCCCAGCTTCACCCTTATTTCCGACAAATGACAACCAATATGATACTTTGCAAATCATATATAATTTATATATAATATATATATATATATATATAATAATATATAATATATAATATATATATATTATATAAATTATAAATTCATCCACAATAACATGCCAATGGAATACTCTTTGAAGTCAATAAAAAGTCCACCACTTAAGCAGAAATGTATCTTAAAAAAAAATTACATAAAAGACTGGAAGCTTTCGTCTACTTGATTGGTAGACCTCATCAGCCGTACTGATATTTCCTTTTCAATAAAATATAACAAAAAAGAAAAAATTTACGAAGGACAGGCTCAAGGACTCTGGAACCGGTATCCAGTAAGAGGTAGTTCAACCACGACGAATTCGCCTCGTCTTTTGGCCGGACATTTGAACGAGGGAATTAAGATGAATTGAGATAATTGTTTTGGTTTTTGGTTTTTTATCTCCCTTGGAGACGGTTCCAGAGTCCTTGCCTGTCCTTCGTAACTTTTTTGTATATTTTTTTGAAAAGGAAAAATTCAGTACGGCTGATGATGGTCCTACTGATCAAGTAGACGAAAGCTCCAGTCCCCTTTTATGTATTTTTTAATACACTTTTATATAGTGGTGAACTTTTATAACTTCATATATAATAATAAAAATTAATAATAATAATAATAATAAATAATCTAATAATAATAAATAATAATAATAAAATAATAATAAATAATAAATAATCAGCAATTACCATTGGCCCCTACTAAAATTAAAATACCAAATGGAATGGCAGATATTCTGTTAGTTACAAACACTCAGTGCTGAGTCGTTGGCGATCAAAAAAGGGGAAAAACAAAAGCCGTGAGTAGTTTCTTAAAATACAAGGAAAAAAATCACCCTTGAACTTTGATGCCCAGAGAATGGCGAATACCTCAAGAACTACAACCAACCTACAACTGATTACGTTTCTCACGGAGCTCAAATGTTTCTCTTTCTGACCTCGCAAACAACTCAAATGATATTTTTGAACAATTTTGGTAACAAGTTCCTGTATAAATAGAAGAAGTTAATAAATACAAGGTTAATGAACCCAGCACTACAACAGGAAGTTTTCCCTATTACTGCAATTTGCGAGATGAAACTCTCACACCTTGCAATGAAAACAGAATGCGCGCCTGGGTAGGGAAATGCCATGGCCCGAACAGTTGGGAACCGCATCACGTCTTCCAGTATTTTCAAGGTTTATTGGTCGGCGTTGAATCTCCCTTGTATTTCTTTGCAAGCTCAACCCAGGGTGGTAAATAAGTTTAACCCATCCCCACACGTTACACGGCAACGTGGCCGCTTCTGGATTGTTCGTAGATTGTGGTTCACTGGAGTATGCTTGTATTATTGCGTCGCCAAACGAGTGCAACTGGTCCGTGCGAGGGTTCGACCGCAAAATGTTTTCTCATCAGAAAAAAAACAACTCTTGCCCATAACGAAACCTAAGTCCTTCGTTGAACATACTGGCCCCGGGCAAAAATGAAGGCGCCAGCGATGGGTGGATGGACTAAATACTGGATTCTGGTAACAGGAAAGGAGGAAAACCCATTTTTCTTTTGGGTAGCGAAGATGCAACCCAATTTGTTCAGAAAAGTCGTAATCAAAATCTAAGATATTGGTTGTTTTGGTTTTGAAGTGTTATGTGCTTTCAATTAGAGACTAAGCAATAGTTTGTTTTTTCTTTTGAAATGCGTAATCCATATTATATAACGTATTTTCATATTAAATGGTTTTATTTTTCCAATCTATTGTGTTATCCCTAAATTATAGGGTGCTGTAATATTTGTCCCTTAATTACGTATAGCGTTAAAAATGTTAACTAATATCCCAGGTTTGGACCGTCAAATGATTTGTATATAATATATATATATATATATTATATATAATATATTATATATATAATTATAATAAAGGATATAATCTTATTAATTACTTGATACATTCTTGCGGTGGGAATTCTTCAACCTGTATGGAACGAAACACAAACAAACAAAAACGCAAATGGCTTGCCATCGATAAATGTTAGACGTATGGCCGAGCAGTTTAAAAATCAAATGCACAAAAAATTACGAAAGAATTTGACCCGCCAATGTCGGAATGTCATCCCAATTTGATCAGTCGGTTGTGACCCAAAACCAAACGTCCAACCCATAAGGGAAGAATCGACTCCCCTTAATAACCCCTCATGACAAGTCCAAGAACCTATGCCCCCCATTATACTTAAAGAGGGGTAATGGTCGGCCCCTTGTGACACCAGCCACACTCTCAGATGCAATTACTGTGTCCCTTTCCGTCTGCCTCCTTCATGCTGTTGTCCTCTCGTCTTATAACTGTTCTTGTTTGGTTTCTCCTCCTTCAGTGTGCTTCTTAGGCCTATGGAGGTCCTTTTCTCTCCTCAACTTATGCCTTCTTTTATTTCTTCATGCTTAATTTGAGTTACGTAAGGGTCCCTACACGATCTTGAAGTGCTAGTTGTCTTTGTAATAATAAGAATTGGAATGCGGCTGCTTTGATATTACAATTATAATTAAAGAGTAGTAGGTATGCTGTATTATTGGTAGATAGCTAAATCCCCATTATTACAAGAGAGCGCCACGAAAACCGAGTTAATTCTTCTGTCTGTAACAGCAAGTAATAATATTATCACGACAAAAGTTGAACAGACGGGTTTTCTTGCCTCCACATGATGAGAAAATAAACCTACAGAATAGATTGTTATATTATTTTCCTTAAAGGAGAAATTAGAGAGAGGGAGCAGAGGTTATAAACGTGTGCTTGAAAGGGTGGGAGTGAAGGTTGGAAGGAAAAATGTTTGGGAAAGACGTGTGGAGGGCGGTGGCCAACGGTGGAGGGGCGGGTTTCATCGTGCGTCTGGAGGCACAGTTCCAGTGTTACCAGATCACATCCAGCCCTTGTGGCTGAAATGTGTTTACTTATATGTGTGGCCGACTGTACTACATTATGATAACTAAGCCTCTCATAACAGGATGCTTTGGGGAAGTGTTTTACGATATTTTGTTCTGGTAGGCGCCGCAGACAGTATGGCATTGACAAGAAGGAAGAAGTCCAAACGTTAAAGCCTCCTTAAGATGCTGGCCCCAATAGTTCCCGTTTATGACGTCATGACCTTCAGACGACCCACGGATGACCTTCCGCGTTCTGAACCTGCTTTTTTTTTTTTTTTTAAGAATCATGTTTTTTCTCTAGTTAAATGCGATGATTCTTACAGCAGACCCCCCAAGTTACAAAAGTAACCACAATTTTGCAACCACCATTTATTTGATTGCATTTCTACTATTCCAGTTCCGCGCGGAAACTGGTCGATTTATTAGTTTCCATGACGTAGGGCCCGAGGTGGACAGGGCCAAGCCTGCAACACGCCTTCGTTTCCACCAATCAACGATCAGGGCCAGTTACTTGTCTCGCCGAGGCAGCCAATAGAGAGAGGGGGACCCAGACCATCCTAGATGTATCAACCAATCACCTCTCACTCGAGGAGCACGTGATGTTTACACATTAGCGTGACCGCTGCAACTTGTTTTTTGTGATTAAATTTTTTATTTTTTTTTACCGAGTGTTGATAATTATTCTTCCAGATAAGCAGACAAAGACTCAACGTAAATATTTCCTACAAAAACAAAAAACACATATGCATATATATATATATATAATTATATATATATATATATATGTATGTATGTATGTATGCTTTAAATGTTGGGTCGTGAATGCATCCCCTGTTGTAATATGTGCATAGTATACATACTAATGACTGCAAGATTTAATTTTCAGCCCCGTAAGATTCAAAGAGAGAGAGAGAGAGCTTTACAATGTTATCGTTATAATATTCTCCCCGAATCTTTTCTTAACCGACATCAACGATGCCATCTTGTAGGATGAAACTGCTATAACTAACTAGCTACAACACAAACTAGAAGCATGTGTTGTGGCTACCTGTTGTTTTAGATGGTTTGCATTTCAGCTTTATCTGTAATTTTTCTGTTCTCGGAGAGAAATCGATAACGTTTTCGACTCTGCTCGCTGCTATGTTATTACAACATGATCATTATGTATATTAGTCACGTTCCCTTTTTCTTCGAAAATCATATACTAATATATACAACGGTCAGACGCTACTAGATCCTGTTCGTTGTCGGGTATTATTAGCTATCTTTAAACGTATACAGTCAGGCGTAATGGCTTAAAAGCGACTAAGTTTAGAACAAATATAACAACAGAGAAATTCCAGGTCTGGATTTGTTCCAATAACCAATGAGGAAAGGATTAAAATCGACTAAGTTTGGAACAAATATAAAAGGAAAATTCCAGGCCTGAATTTGTTCCAAAAACCATTTGGAGAGAGACGCACAGAAAGACAAGGAAAAGACCGTATCTTAAATTCCCAATTCCATGAAAGCGTCAGACAAAACATTCTCTTTGAAGTCATGACAAACTTCAACGTTTAAATTAGTCGCCGCCGCATTATAGTATGCTACTGAAATAGGCTTGCTAAGGTAGTTGAATAAAAAAGTGCCCCGCTAAGCGGAGAGTTGCGGGGTATGTTGGTAAGGGCAGTGAGTGCTTGGAGTTGACCTCAAACCTACAAGGTTTTAAAAACCTGTTCTAGATGAATTTATTCCGATGGTAAACAGCAGAACCCTCTCTCTCTCTCTCTCTCTCTCTCTCTCTCTCTCTCTCTCTCCTCAAGATGATAGTGCCACCGAAGAGTTTAAGTCTACCAGTAGCAGGCCGTAATTTTATAACTATTTTATATATATTAATGCACAATCACTTTTAAGCAATAAACATGTAGTTGAACATTTATTAGAAAAAGACAATTTTGATATTTTATGTGTGAGTGAAACGTGGCTATATCCTTATATGAATGATGCATATATTAATATTCCCTCTTATCAACTTTATCGAGATGATCATGGCCGAGGAGGTGGAGTTTGCATATATGTCAAAGATTATTTTAAAGGTAAATGTAATAAATAGTTGCATTGAAAAACAGGAGGGCATTGAAGCTAATGGTTATCAGTACAACACCGTAAATTACCGTCAATTATTTTTAGGTAGTATATATCGTCACCCAAAAGCAAATGTTTGGATCTTTTTAATTATATTTCCGATTCTTTTAAAAACGTAATTTTACGAAACAAGCCTATTTTATACTTGGAGATTTTAACGACGACTTGCTCAAAACAGACAACAAAATGAATAAAGTTGTAAATAACCTAAAGTTACACCAACTCATTACAAAACCAACCAGAGTAACTTTAGACTCAGCAACGTTGATAGATTTACTAATTACTAATAATAAGGAAATGGTACTCGATTCGGACGTTATTCCAAGCCCAGTAGGCGACCACGAAGCTATCATAGTTACCTTAAATTTACGTAAACCTAAGAAACAACACATTCATAAAACTTTCCGATGTCTTAAGAATTATTCTCAAGTGAGTATCTGTAATTTGGTGATGAAAGAAACGCCCACTTCTAATGGTATTTTAAACACTGATAATGTAAGTTCTCAAGTACAAATTTTAACGAATGTTTTAACCAAATGTATTGATAAATGTGCTCCAATAGTAACGAAAGTAATCACCCGCCCCCCTAAACCCTGGATAACTAATAACATCAAACAAAATATAATAATAAGAGATAAATTACAAAACGATATCAAGAAGGATAGGAATAATACAATATTGAGAAATAATTTTAAAGAGAAAAAGAAGGAAGTAAAAATTGAAATGGATAACAGTATGAAACAACACTACAGGAACGAACTTAAAAGTAATAAGAATAACTTACGTACTTCCTGGAAAATAGTGCATTCAATTCTGCCCAATAATACTAACAAAGAATCTCAAATAGAAAATGAAGATTTAATTGACAAGGCAGAGAAATTTAATGAGTATTTTGCAAATGTAGGAAGAAAGACATATGAAAGAACGCAAGAAGAACTGGTCAGGAATAATAGAAGAGCACAAACCGATGAAATGAATACATTCCCAAACAATCAGTTATATTCTTTTAAACCGTCACCTGTTGACTGCGATACTGTCATTCTAGTCATTAGTTCTCTCAAAGAGTCAAATGCGTACGGATCCGATGGCATACCGCTACGTTTTATAAAAGATACTCTATATATAATTTTATTTTATTTTACTACTATAATTTTATTATACATCTATCGTAACTAATATCTACCCAGAAACGTTAAAAAAATCCCCATATTGTTCCTTATTTTTAAAAACGGAAAATAGAGACGAAATTTCTAATTACAGGCCAATTTCTTTACTCCCGGTCTTATCTAAAATATTAGAAAAAATAGTATCAAATCAGTTACCTGAATACTTAGAAAGTAATCACCTCATTTCTAAGAGTCAACATGGCTTTCGACCAAAACTATCAACGGAAACAGCACTATTAAAAATATCGGATAAAATCTACGATAACATAGAAAAGAAGAAAATTTCCTTTTTACTACTTCTCGATCTGTCGAAAGCTTTTGATAGAGTGAACCATGAAATTTTGCTGGGTAAATGTCAGACACTTTATATTGATCCATCCTGGTTCACAGACTATTTACGTAATCGAGTACAATCTATCAGGCTCAAAAATGTTGTCTTAATCCCCAAAAACGTCGGTTTTGGTGTACCTCAAGGTTCAATCCTAGGACCAATTTTATTCAACATCTATGTAAATGACCTGAGAAATTTTTTAAGTGACTGTTTCATTGTTCAGTATGCTGATGACACTCAAATAATAATTGATGGCTACATCGATAACTTGGAAGATTTAGTACGCAAAGCTGAGGAGATTTTATATAGTGTGAAGATGTATTTTCAAACAAATGGCTTATTGTTGAATGAAGTGAAACGCAATGTATATTCCTAGGCTCCAGGCAATATCTATCCGAAATCGGGGATAACATCAAAATAAATTTTAATGGGGCCATCATCGAACCTATGGAATCCGTAAAGAATCTTGGGGTGCACTTCGATAAACACATGACATTCGAAAAACATATTGATGAACTGCACAGAAAAGTTATGGGGACACTTATTTATCTCAATAAACTAAAAAATTTATTCGAACCAGAAACTCGCCTATAATCGTAGTGCAATCGTTAGTATTAAGTTTAATTCATTACTGCTATATGATATGGGGTTCAACAAGCAACGTCCTTATGCAACGAGTACAAAACTTCAAAATTTTGCGGCTCGGGTGGCCATGGATACAGTGAGAAAATATGATCATATATCTCCAATTTTACTAGAAGTGGGTTGGTTGAAAGTGAAAAACAAGTACACTATTGATGTCTGTGTTTTTGTTTTTAAAGTTTTAAAAAAGGTTTTTTCCGAACTGGCTTTATAATTTTAGAACCGTTGACTCGGTGACAGGGATGACTACAAGACAAGCATATAATCTAGTGTCCAGAAGAGCCAATACCGATATAGGATCAAGGGAAATAAATACTAAAGGTCCGCAGTTATGGAATAGTTTACCTGGCTCATTGAAAGAAGAAGAATCCCTAAGATCTTTTAAAAATAAACTAAGAAAACATCTTTTAAACAATGATCAATCTTCGTAGATAAGTTTTATAGGAAACAACCGTACCTGACATAAGCCACGTCTCACGTCAATAAACGCTTTTTAAGACATACCATTATCTATGAAGAACATTTTATGTTAGAGTAATTTTACTAATTATTGTTCTAGGAACAATGTTTTATAACCAAAATTAAAATTTTCCTAATTCAAGTTTTATATATATGTATGTATGTGTATATGTACGTATATATAGATATATATATGTATGTACGTGTGTATAGTGTTATAGTATACTATAATTTTATTGTTTTAATAGCTTTAATGTACGCTTTCTAACCTTGGTTGAACCTGATGTAAATAGAAAACCCAATGTATTGTTGGAATAAAGGTTATTATTATTATTATTATTATTAATATTATTTTTATTATCTCTCTCTCTCTCTCTCTCTCTCTCTCTCTCTCTCTCTCTCTCTCTCTCGCATAGTACGGTGGTAGCTGTCGATAGGTTCTCAACCTAAAGGAAATGGTCTCTCTCTCTCTCTCTCTCAATTACCACTTCAGATGAGATTTTAAATCAAGCTAATAAAACACCACTTCACAAAAATTTTTGGTGATCGTTAATTTTTCATATAGATTTTTCGTGTACTGTGATAAAATCACTTCATAAGCCCTATGGATACGTAAGCTATAGCACTACAAGCGCAAAAGTGGACACAGCATGCTCGCGCGCGCAAGCAAGCAAAACGGGAACGTAACTCTGAGTTTCGAGATATTTATGCAAAAATAAATAGATGGAAATTACCAAAGACCTAGCCTGCGTATTGGGTTTCAATCCCCTGCCTTACAATAATAACTAATAATAATTACAGCAAACCTCTTATAAGGAGTAACGGGTCACACTTTGGACCGAAAGCCTATGTGATTTACAGTCTTCCACGGCTAGCAACTCCCCCTTCCACAATAACAACCGCCTCCCCCCCCCCCCCACCCCCGCGCCCCCGCCCCCCAACACGCTAACGCCCAACACCCGAAAGCGCAAACATGCTCTTCGGTTCATAAGGGACGAGGCAGAATTGAGCAACGTTGGTTTAATCAAGATTATATATATATATATATATATATATATATATATATATGTGTGTGTGTGTGTGTGTGTGTGTATGTATATACATGTATATATAATTATACATACATATACATATTATTAGAAAAAAAATTTTCTGTGAAAAAATTAACGAATTATACTTTGTTTATGAATAATATATAAAAAATTGTAGGAAATAATTTTATAGAAAATTGCAGCATTGTGTACATTGTACAATGTTATTTTTTCGTGTTACAAAATGTGATATATAAAAATGTGATGATGTTTTTATCACGTATATATATATATATATATATATATATATATATATATATATATATATATATATATATATATATATATGTATATAATAATCTTGATTTTAAACCAACGTTGCTCAATTCTGCCTCGTCCCTTATGAACCGAATAGGCATATATATAGATCTATATATATAGTAATATATATATATATATATATATATTAATATATCTATATATATATATATATATATATATATCTCTCTCTTTGGAGAACGGTGAGAGGCGTCAGATGGTGTTACGGTAGATTCACATCAACCGTGCATTTGAAGTCTAGGCCAGTCCCTTACGACGCTCCTGATTGGTATTGGTAAACCAATCACAGGGCTGGAAACTCTCAGTCTCTCTCGAGAGTTCACATGGGTAGGATCTATGTTCCACCTCTCCTGAGGGATACGTCTTTCAAAAGTATCCCTCAGGAGAGGTGGAACATAGACCCTGCCTATGTGGTCTCTCGAGAGAGACTGAGAGTTTCCAGCCCTGTGATTGGCTTATCAACAGCCAATCAGGAGCGTCGTAAGGGACTGGCCTAGACATCAAATGCACGGTTGATGTGAATCTACCATAGTTACCTTGCTTTGACTTTGTGGCTTTCCAGCCAACAAGTTTACACACACACACACACACACATATATATATATATATATATTATATATATATATATATATATATATATATATATATATATAATCAAGTGTAAAAGGTCCATTAAAACACTCTGGTTTAAGCTAAGGACACCGAAGTATTATAGTCCTTACGCTTTAAGGCAGAGTGTTTTAATGGGCTTTCATACTTGAGACGTATCATGTTTTAACAGAGGAATTTATATACACACATTATATATATATATATAATGTGTGTGTATATATATATATCAAATAAATAGGTCAACAGATATAACATCATGTGCGTTTATGGATTTGAGAATACTGGTCGCGTTGAAGGAACTGGTCAGGTTGACAAAAGGCATTACTGAATAAGGGAGGCGAGGTCGCTTTCAAGATTCGTACCGGCCCCTTTCACCCGACGTTGCGCAACACGCAAAATTCAACAGCAAAATCCCATTAGAGCCAAGAAAATAGTTTCTATGGGTTCCTCTAAACTCCTTCTGACCTAGAAGGATTGAATGTCGCGGGTACAGATTATTCCTGAAGGGTCTGCGTGCCGGGAGCTTCCATTACATCTCTCGCTACAACCGTACACCCTCAGTTGGTATGAAGGAGTCCAGAGATCTACACCCGGTCTCTTATGCCTCTTTAAAGCACATACCACACATTTGGGTCGTCTTTGGATGAGGATCTGTGCTGGCATATGGCTGACTTCACGTAAATCTGTAGATTTCTCTTTATGAAAATGTTTAGATGACATGATGAAGACTTATTCCATATCTGTATCGTCAAAATGACAACTTTTCAATTTGTTTTTCATCCGTAATAAAGAGGCTTTAGGGCCACCTTCAAGTCAAAAATTTTTGTTTTGTTATCAGAAATTTAGTAAAAGCGCTAAAAAACCTCGCGAAATATCCCTTCACGGCTCTTAACAGTCAACTCTAACCTAGAGAGATTGTTGATGGACTTTGAAGTTCTAATTTCCGTAAAGTATTCGCGTTCTCTGCTCATGTCCTTATGATGATCGTCTTTACACTTTCGAGCATCTAGTTTATATATATATATATATATATATATATATATATATATATATATATATATATATACATATACATAATATATATGTGTGTATATATGTAATATATATGCGTATATAAAGATTATATATGGTATCTATATACATACATTACATACATCATACATACATACATACAGTGACACACACATATATTTATATATATGTATATGTATATAATATGTTGATGGCATGGTTGTATACAGACATGAACCAACATATGCTGTGTGGCTGCATAGGAAGAACAAGACATCACGACATGTCATAAGAATGCCAATTCTTAGATACCAAACGAATGAGCTTGATGTTATTGAACTTTCGCCTGTTCTTCCTCCCTTATAACAATGAAATTACGATTCGGTTAAGGACGATTTTGAGATTTTCGAACTGAAGGTATATTAGATACACAACCGTTCACACTGGCATATTCGTACCAGTATAAAAGTAAGTGTTGCTATGCGTGACGAGTGTGCAACATTCTTATTTCAAAGTTCTTCCCCTCTACATTTCAGGCTATGGCTTCTTGGGCGGAAACCTGATACTTTATTTTAAAAACAGATCTCATTTCCTGCAGACTTATTTTGCCATCTTTCCTCCCTCCACACAACGCCCCCCCCCCCCCCCCCCCCCCAAGGAAAGCCTGCGCACGTGACCTCGCTCAGGTATTGGTCTATGAAGCGAGCTGCTGAAAGAATGCAGATTTTAACGTTGCCACTTCTTGCTGATTCGATCGTTGAAACCGAATCGGACCAGAGTTCAAAACTCTCCCATGGACATTTCCTAAGATTCATCTGGGGTTAATATTAAGTGCTTTTACTCTTCGTTCATAGATTCCTCAAGGCGTATATACATAGGCTCTTAAAATCTCCCATTGTTAACTAGTAAAGTATTCGTATAAAGAATTTGCACCTGATGTTAGGTCTATAATCTGATTTGATTTGATTTGAATATGAAATTTAGGCCAAAGGCCAAGCACTGGGACCTATGAGGTCATTCAGCGCTGAAATGGAAACTGACAGTGAAAGGTATGAAAGGTGTAACAGGAGGAAAACCTCAAAACAGTTGCACTATGAATCAAATGTTGGGAGAGGGTGGAAAGTAAGATGAAGAAAGAGGATATGAAAGGAGGTACGGTAAAAGGAACGAAAGTGTTGCAGCCAGGGGCCGAGGCACGCTGCAAAGAACCTTAAGTAATGCCCAGGGTCCTGGTAATGCCTACAGTGCACTGCATGAAGTCCACTGACGGCACTACCCCCCCACAGGGTTTAGGCCTATAATCGAACTAGCATTTTTTCATGACATAACTGGGAAAGAATTTGGAAAGTGTTTATCTTCCAATGTTAACTAATAAAGTATTGTATAAAGAATTTGCATCCTATGTTAGGCCTATAATCGAACAAGCATTTCCATGACATAACTGGGAAAGAATCTGGAAAGTGTTAGATGCTCTCCGCCGTTTATGTTCCCGGATGAACGTGAATTGTTATTTAGACATTGACTTGGTGCTCTACCCTCCAACTCTAAATCAAAAGTTTTAAATACAAAAAACACAGATGCAATTGCACATTTGTGGTTGTCGAGAGGATGTGTTTCGTATCTTCTGGTCTTGTTACCAGGTTCAACAGGTGCAAAAATGTTTCTCCGTGTTATTCCTTTTGATTTCAGTTGTAATACTGATAAAGAACATAATTTTGCCGTATTTCTTATTATTGATTGACTAATAACAGTATGGAATGGGAAAAAACAGAATATAAGTAGCAACTCTTTATTTAGAATCCTAAAACATAAGAAAGGAATCTTCGGAAAAAACTGTTAATAGAGAAGTATAAATTAAAAATCTAGTACTTATTTCCTAATATGTACTATATTAAAAAAAAACACATTTTAAATGTTAATGCAAAATTGTGTTTGGTTATAGATTACAGAAATTTTTTTTATTAAATGTAAGGTAAATGTTATATGATGTACATTTGTGAAATGACAATATACAAAAAGTCTGCCAGAAAATATTAAAAGACAAGCGCTCAGTGAGATATATATATAAATGAAAACGCAAGTACAATTGTAAATCTAGCTTTTCTCATAACTACCTAACTACAATTATCATCGTTAGATTATGTAAATATTATGACATAACAGTAAATCTCTCTCTTTATTGTTAGAATATATAACAATAATTTTTTTTCATCTTTTATTAAAAAAAATAGAACAAAAATTATTGTTACTATATATTCTGACAATAGAGAGAGAGAGAGAGAGAGAGGTTGACATTAAATATAGCCTATAATTGTCAATAAGTAGTCTGTAAAGGACATCAGTTTTAATTTTTTTTTATATAAAAAAATGTTCGATGTACCATTTCCTGCGTCTTTTCTATAATGTAAAAGATTTTAATTTCCAAAATGGACAGAGGTTTTAATTCGGTATGTTTACTACAAACCCGTTGGGAAACTTCTTAAACACATAAACAAAAGACTGTAAAAATCATAAAGCTAATGACGCCTAAGAAATATTAGTCTTAGATAAAAACCACCGAAGACCCTTGGGGGTCACTATCTAGGGGAGATAACTGGTTCCTTTGGGGAACGATTTCGTACACCTCACAGAACAACAAGAAGGTTATTTCTAGTTCGCCTCAAGTTCCCAGAAATGTTAGTGCTGGATTTCATAATTTTCCTTTGCTTACGGGCAAACGCTGATCTTTAATATCTGCTTAAACTTTACCATTAATAAAAAAAAACATATTTCCTTATTCCTTCTCTCCATACTAGCTAAATTCATTTACGTTTTATTTAGTACTTGCGTAGTACAGTTGCAAAATTGTGCATGGGTTGACTTACTGGTGAGTTAAGGATACATTTAACCATTTGACCGGTCTGCTTCTTTGGTACAGCCTTCATTTGTAAGCATCTCATTTCACTTGTATTCGTGGACGGTGCTGAATGAAGTGGCATTGAAAATCCTCATTAGTTCTTTTTAGATTATTCCAAAGTCAGCACTGACACTGAAGGTTATTTTTTCCCCCGATTTTTTTTCTGATAATATTTTCTACCTACTTTTTTTTATAGTCAGAATTCCCCTTTCGAAAGGCCTTCGCCCTTTCTATTTGTACCCTTCTCTTTAAGAGTAAAATGAGAGCATGCTTTGTAATACGTTGTTCGACTTAATTCAGTAAAATCATACACAACTTAGAGATTTTAATGACATGTACGCCAAAGTACATTTATTGTCTAACGAACGAAAACGACTTGGTATCAAAAGTAGCAGCTGTAAGTAACTGATAAACAATAACTCAGATTCATATTCAAACACTCGTTTAGACATCGAAACCAAACCCAAGTTTATAATATTCAACCATCATCGTTGAAAGACCAAGAAAAGTAGGTCGTATAGAGAGATTCTAAACATTATGCTAGGAACATATTCTTCAGCTCAAAACCCCATATGGGCAGTTATTCGTGTCTAACGTCTTCCATAAGTAGTTTCTTGACCTTCTTTTGGTCTTATTGCCGTCTGCACCACCAGACTACTAAATTCTGATGCAAGTTTTAGGTCCTTGATGATATAGAGAAATCGTTAAATGGAATTAAATATCCTTTAGTGAGTTTTTTTTCCTTACATGACGAATAGCTGAAGGATTTTTCCGGGTATAATAATTAGGGAATCAGTCCCGACAGCCTCAGTTCATTCTTATCTATCTGGCTATTAGGAAAGGCACACACACAAAAGCAGGATATAAGACAAATGTAGTTTGAGGTTTAAATTCTGTTGCCGACTTTTTTCTTTTCTTTTGGATATACCTAACCGATCAGTAGGACTTCACCAGGGACGCATATTCCCGAACTGTAAGCAGTACAGGGATCCTCCCTGAAAAAAGTGGGACGCCATATCTTAAAAAGTAACCATAGAATCTTCTTGGAATTAATTTCCTCGTTTCCCACACCCAAATGACACCACGATACTCCTCATAATTAACCTGACCCAACCTAACCTAACTTTGGGGCATGGCGAAAAACACCGGGCTGGCGCAATACTAGTTTACATCTCGGGAATTTGCAGCCCGGACACGACCTACTACAATTTAATATGTCTAGTACTAGTACAAAAAACACTCCAAGGAACAAAGGAAAAACACTCCAAGGAACAAAGAAAAACACTTCAAGGAAAAAAGGAAAATCACTTCAAGGAACAAGGAAGGAAAACCACTCGACTCCAAGTGGAAAGGAAAATTTTCCAGTAGCTTTGAAATAACCCGGAAGGAATATTAAATTCTCTTTGCATTTCACGGACATTCATTAATACCCAGATGCATTCTCCCGCCTTTACCATAATGCCTCCGTACCAACGTAGCCACGTAGTACCAACATTTCAAGAATGATAAACAAATGACAGATAATATCCCAATCGTGATATGCGCCTTATTAATGATGAATTAAAAAAAAACACGCAAGTGACCATTTGAGAAAAAATATAAATCAAAAAAGGTTGCTGAATATTATTTGAGATAATTCACGTAACTTGTTTTACTATCACCGACAGGGGAAAGCAAAACTTATCTGGCTTCCTAACTGAACAGGTGAACTGGAGAACTAAGACTATAACGGCCTGATGTTCTCTGCGGTGGACATCAAAGAAGAGTTAATCTTCTCTTTCTTTTTTCCTTATTTTTCACCTTATTTTTTTCCTTATTTTTCACCTTCTTTTTTTTCTTATTTCTCTTTTTGCCTTATTTTTCACCTTCGTTTTTTTCTTATTTTTCAGCGGTTTTCTTATTTTCACCTTTTTTTTCTTATTTTTACCCTCTTTTTTTCTTTATTTTTCACATTCTTTTTTCCTTATTTTTCACCGTTTTTCCTTATTTTTCACCTTATTTTTTTCTTATTTTTTATCGTATTTTCCCCTTATTTTTCACCTTATTTTCCCCTTATTTTTCACCTTATTTTTTCTTAATTTTTACCTATTTTTTCCCCTTATTTTTCACCTTTTTCCCTTATTTTTCACGTTTTTTCTTATTTTTCACCTTCTTTTTCCTTATTTTTCACGTTTTTTCCTTATTTTTCACGTTTTTCCTTATTTTTCACCTTCTTTCTTTTCCTTATTTTTCACCCTAGACTGGCTACGTCTACGGCTAAGAAATATTTCTATAATAGGAAGAACTCAAGAGTATAGACTCTTACTCTGTGAAAGGGTGAATATTACGAAGGTGAGAAGAAAAATTGGAAAATACCGGAGAGTTTGGAAGATGCTGATGAACGCTGGGTATTGGGAAGATAAAGCTAAGAATTATGAACATCTATATTTCAAATGACTTTTGCATTCAGTCTCCTTGATTCGCAACGAAACTTCCTTTCGTAAGAATTCTCAGAAATCACTGCGTCGTTATTTTTCAAGATGCTTTCGTAGATTCTAAGCAGGAACACGACAACACACATATGTATATATATATATATATATAATATATATATATATATATATATATATATATATATATATATATATATATATATATATATATATTCGAAACTACACATGTCCTATAATATCTAATTCGCTCTACCTCGGAATTAATTATAATTTTCATATATGCTTAACCGAGGGGGAATTTATTAAGCCATAATAGAGTTAGCGATCGACAGGCGCGAACCAGCGACCTCTCAATTCCAGGACTGTCGATCGCCAATTCTATTATCGTTTAATAAATTCCCCCTCGGTTAAACATATATGAAAATATATTAATTCCGAGGTAGAGCGAATTAGATATTAAAGGACATTTGTAGTTCGATAAATGTATATGAATCACGGTAAGGTGAATAGACATATATATATATATATATATATATATATATATATATATATATATATATATATATTATATATATGAATATATAAATATATTTATATATATATATATATATATATATATATATATATTATATATATATACACACACACACACACACACATATATATATATATATATATATATATATATATATATATATATAATATATAAAATTTGTGTGTATTAGATACATTCATATACATACATTTACATTCTATTCATGTATAGGTACAAAACATACACACACACACACACACACACACACACACACACACACACACATATATATATATATATATATATATATATATATATATATTATAATATAATTAATTTGTATAATACATTACATACATTTTACATTCTACTCATGTATACGTACAAACATACACACACACAAGCACACACACATACACACACACACACACACACACATATATATATATATATATATATATATATATATATATATATATATATATATATATATATATATATATATATATATATGTGACGGAATCAGGCAGCTTAATTTACCTGAACCAACCGATCAAAATACATATAAAAAAAAAACAAAAATTCTACCACTTTATAATATTCTCCAACCTTTTTTCTTCATATATATATATATATATATATATATATATATATATATATATATATATATATATATATATATAGTTAATAAGTAACTGGGACACGTCAATCATTTCCCTTTTAAGTAATTTGAAATATTCTTTATCATTCGAATAAAAATATGAAGTGAAACGGTTGGAGAATATTATAAGTCGTCGCCTTTCTTGTTTGTTAATATTTATTTTGGTCGGTTGTTTTAGGTTAATTAAGCTGCCTGATTCCGTCACGAGTTTGTCTGATTTACTTTAACATGAGAAACCTTTCTCTTTGTATTGAAAGAATAAGCAACTTGCTATTGTCTTATCTGATTTGGTACATAAACAAAAAAGTTCATACTCAATTAAATAGCTATAATTTTCCATATAATGTTGAAAAATCTAGACACTATCAATTATGAGCAGTTATTAAAACCCACGGTATTGTAGTAATGAATAAATTACTTCCTTAATGGCCTCACATATCCACATAATGTTATTAGCAACATTACAATTTGTTCTTCAATAAGTAAAAACACGACGTTGTTTAATTCACAAAATAATTAAGAAAAAGTTAAATAGCCAAATCATTTACCAAACATTTATACCGCCTGATTAACTTCGGGAATATAATTATATCTATCGGGATATAATTATATCTATCGTAAATTTAAAAAGAACATAGTTTGGATTAATGTAGTAGACAACTAGTCCAAAGAATGTTAAGAAAAACAGTTCAGTTGATATTTTCAGGCATTTTTTTCTGTCAGCTGAGGTCGGTTGATGTTCTCTCCAAACCAACGAATTACCTGAGTGCGAAAGGTATTTGAGGGTGAGAGACGACATAAACTTATGCCTCACGCAGTGGGTTCGCGCCCAGGTCCAGGCAAATCTATTATCGTGAAAAAAAATTCCCCTTCGGTTAAGCATATATGAAAATATATTAATTCCGAGGTAGAGTGAATTAGATATTAAAGGACATTGTAGCTCGATGTATGTATATGAATCACGGTAATGTGAAATGACTTATATAAATGCTACGTGTTGTCAAAAAAAGCACTACAACGCTACTGGAGTCGAGGTCGGTTGATGTTATCTCCAAACCAATGAATTACTTGAGCGCGAAAGGTAGTTGAGGGTGAGAGACGACATAAATTTATGCCTCTCGCGGTGGTGGGTATGTAAAAGCTTCACTGACGTTCCTGATTTGAATATCTTCTGGGTTCGCGCTCGGGACCAGGCAAATCTATTATCGTGAAAAAAATTTCCCTTCGGTTAAGCATATATTGAAAATATATTAATTCCGAGGTAGAGCGAATTAGATATTAAAGGACATTGAAGCTCGATGTATATATATACATATATATATATATATATATATATATATATATATATATATATATATATATATATATATATATATATATATATATATATATATATATATATATATATATATATATACACCAGTTCATCATTTACTTATCTCGGTGAAGAGATGGAATGATCGGAGATGATGATCCAAGTTGTATTTCTTCTCTTTTTTCATTATTTGGTTAGCCGCGTTTCTGTGCGTTTACTGTTGCTAAAGATGTTAAAATAGATACTCCGTTTATACATACATACATACATACATACATACATACATACATACATACATACATACACTACATACATATATATATATATATATATACAATATATATTTATATATATATAATATATATATATATATATATATATAATATATTATATATATATTTATATATATAAATATATATATATATATATAATATATATATATGTATATATATATATATATATATGCGTATGATGTACGTATGTACGTATGTATGTATGTATACACGAGTATTTATTTCAACAACTCTAGCAACAGTAACGCGGCTAACCAAATAATGAAGAGGAAAAGCAAGATCAACTTGGATTATCATCTCCGATCATTCCATCTTCATAGAGACAAGTAAATGATGAGCTGGTCGAATGTTTCCTCTTTCCTAGAATTCGAGTAATTTGAAAGTATTTATTTCAAAGGAAAACTTTTCTTCGAGTTGACCAGCGGTGGCTCATTATCATAACGGGAGAGACAGGGACGCTACAAGTCCCCACCGAAGTCTCCAAGAGCCACGAAGTGCGAAGACGGAATGAGACGCATCCCGGCCTTCTTCAGGAATTCCGAAGCCGAAGAACCCGCAGCAGCAGCAGATCCGGAGACAAGAGGAGGAGAAGCCACCTGGATTTTTTCGATTCTAACGCCGAGGCAAACCACTTAGAAGGGTAACATTCAATATGTCTAAATACCTTACTAAGTGTAGTACATTGGTTAATGATTTTTTGGCCCGTATTCCTCTTGTTGGAATCGGGAATATATCTTTATTTGTTGAAAAATTCCTTCGTAGGAAGTGGTTCGCCGGAGGAACTTTGTTCCATATGAATCTTCAGAAGGAGAGAATGGCCCGTGAATGTGTCGAGGACGACGATCTGAAGCTTCGTGGTGAACTGGATATATGGAAACACGGATTTTACATGGCAGAACAGAAGAATCAAAAACTTCAAGAAGAATTGATATACAGGAAAGACGCCGAGGAATCCCTCCAACAGAGGGTCTGCGACTTGGAAAAACGTCTAGCCGATGAAAAAGCGAGTCATTTTAACGACCTACTGGATACTGTCAAAATCCAGGAAGATGAATTCATGAAGAAAAACTCAGAGGCAAAAAATGAAATAGATCAGCACAAAAGAGAGGTTGAGCTTTATTTGAATGAAAGAAAGAAACTCATGCAGAGGGAACACGAGCTTGTCGAGGAAATAAATGTTAAGTCAGAGGACGAAGCTTCCCTTAAAAGGAAATCAAGAGTTTGGAGGGCGATTTAACTACCCATCGCGAAGCCCTGAAAAAACTGAATGAAGACAAGATGCTTTTAATATCAAGGCAAGAAAATGAAATTGACGAATTGGTAGAGAAATTACATCGTACTCTAAATCTGACGAATTTGGAGAGGGATCAACTAAAGCAAGTGAAAGAGAGCATTCAAGAAGAAAAATCCCAGCAGGAGATGGAAAATACACGACTGAGAGGGATAATACAAACATTGGAAAATGAGAACCAGGAGCTTGTGAAGGATATCTATCAATGGGATAAAAATTCAGTCGCTTTCGAGCAGAGAATTATACAATTGCAGACTGGAATCTCTGATCTGGAGAAGGAGAACGAGGAACTAAAAGATTTAATATGGAAAAGGAGGCGATAATTAACTTACAAGAAATCCACCTACGTGCGCAGCATCAGATGATCATAGATGCTAATACCAGAATGGCTGTGGTGGAAGCAGAGATGAACCAAGAGAGAATAGGAGAGCCCGAAGAAGAGTCTGATAATCTCGATAGTGACTCAAAGGATACTGAAAACAGTGCTGGACACAGTGAAAGTAGTCAAGACTATGCAGTATCGGAAGAGAGCGACGAAGATGAAGGAATGAAGCCCAGAGTCGCCAGGGCCAGCGCTCAGCAGGGTCCAACAAACATCTGTCGCACCGGAAATGTCAGAAATGCAAAAGAAGAAGAATCAGAGAGGAAACTGCTGCTGTGCATGCAACAAATGCAGGCACAGACGCAGATAGAAGTTAAGAGGAAATCACGACAGGGCAGCCAGCCAGCCACTGGTAGCTTAAGGAGATTTTTTGGCTGGGCGTGCAGCAGAATGAAGCAGGGCCTGAGAAACTCTAAAGGGCGGAAACGTGGACGGGTTGGGGGTCACAGCTTGACTTGACGACTGCGGGGTCAAAGATTGCACCTCTGGTAGCATGTCAAGGATTCCAAGATCCTTCCTAGGTTCCTTTGAAGGCATTCCCCCATGCCTTGCGAGGTTCCTCTGAAGGATTTCCCCAGGCATTCCGAGGTTCCTAAGCTGGATTCCCCCCCCCCCCCCCCCCCCCCCACCCCCCTAACCTTCAAGGTTCCTCTTAAGGCGTCCCCCCCCCCCCCCCCCCCCCCCCCCCCCCCCCCCCCCCCCCCCCCCCCCCCCCCCCCCCCCCACCCCCCCCCCCCCCCCCCGCCTTCTGAGGTTCCTCAGAAGATTTCCCCACACCTCTGAATGCGTGGCTGGATCCCTCCCTAGCTGCCTTTGGAAGTGTGTTCGACTTCACAGTCGCCAGGGCTAGTCTGTGACCCTATTCATTCGCCCTAAGAGTTTGAAAAGTCAGAGGATTAGCACTGAAGATATTAGGAGGACCACCTCTCAGGGGGACGAGAGTCAGCTGTCAGGATGAGAGCCACATTTTTTGGAGGAAGGAGGACCAGCTGTTCAGGATAAGAGCCAGCTCTCACGAGAAAGACAACAGTAATTTCGGAGGAAGGAGGACCAGCTCTTAGGATAAGAGGCCAGCTCTCAGATGGAAGACAACATTAATTCGGAGGAAGGAGGAACAGCTCTCAGGATGAGGGCTATCAGCTGTTCGGAGGCTGGAGGACAAGCTATCAGTTTGAGAGCCCAAAGCTGTTTGGAGGAAGGAGGACCAGCTCTAAAGATGAGAGCCCATCAGCTGTTCAGAAGATTAAGAAAGAGCTCTCAGCTTGAGAGCCAACAGCTGTTGGACGGCAGCCCAGAAAGACACCAGAAATGCCACCATAAGGCCACCAGAGGGATACCAGAGAACAAGAGAAGTTGATTCTGTTGGAATAATCTAGAAGACCGGCTCTGCAGAAAAAGGAACTTTTCCTTCGAGTATGCTCTGTCCCTTGATGAAGACTCTTCTAATAGAAGATTTCTCTGAAAAACGCAGGCAAATAGTCGGATATCTAGATCTATTTCCAGCAGATGTCTTCCTTCTAGTGATTCTGTGGGAATAATCTAGAAAGACCGCTCTTGCAGAAAGAAAGGGAATTTTCCTTTGAGTATGCTCTGTCCCTTGATGAAGACTCTTCTCATATAAATACTCCTGTCAAAGCGGGCAATAGTCGGATATCTAGATCTATTCCTGCAGATGTCTTCCTTCTGGTCATTCTGTGGGGAATAATCTAGAAGACGGGCTCTGCAGAAAGAAGGAACTTTTCCTTCGAGTATGCTCTGTCCCTTGATGAAGACTGTTTCTCATAGATGGATCTCTGTCAAAAGCGGGCAAATAGTCGGATATCTAAATCTATTCCTGCAGATATCTTTCTTCTGGTGATTCTGTGGGAATAATTCTAGAAGACTGGGCTCTGCAGAAAGAGGGAACTTTTCCTTCAAGTATGCTCTGTCCCTTGATGAAGGACTCTTCTCATAGAAGATCTCTCTGTCAAAGCGGGCAAATAGTCGGATATCTGGATCTATTCCTGCAGATGTCTTCTTCTGGTGATTCTATGGGAATAATCTAGAATACCGGCTCTGCAGAAAGAAGGAAATTTTCCTTCGGTATTGCTCTGTTCCTTGATGAAGACTCTTTCTCATAGAAGATCTCTTGTCAAAAGCGGGCAAATAGTCGGATATCTAGAGCTATTCTGCAGATGACTTCCTTCTGGGTCATTCTGTGGGAATAATCTAGAAGACTGGCTCTGCAGAAAAGAAGGAAAAACTTTTCCTTTCGAGTATGCTCTGTCCCTTGATAAAGATCTTCTAATTAGAAGATCTCTGTCACAGGGGCAAATAGTTGGTAATCTGGATCTATTCCTTGAGATGGTCTCTGGTGGGATTCTTGGAAATAATCTGAAGACCGGCTCGCAGAAAGAAAGGAAAATTTTCCTTTGGGTATGTCTGTTCCTTGATGAAACCTCATAGAAAATCTCTGTCAAAAGCTTGGGAAATATTCGGATCTTGGGATCTATTCCTGCCAGATGTCTTCCTTCTGGTCATTCTGTGGGAATAATCTAGAAGACCGGCTCTGCAGAAAAAAGGGAATTTTCCTTTGAGTATGCTCTGTCCCTTGATGAAAGACTTCTCATAGAATACCTCTGTCAAAAGCGGGCAAATAGTCGGATATCTAGATCTATTCCTGCAGATGTCTTCCTTCTGGTTATTTCTGTGGGAATAATCTAGAAGACCGGCTCTGTAGAAAGAAGGACTTTTCCTTCGAGTATGCTCTGTCCCTTGATGAAGACTGTTCTCATAGAATATCTCTGTCAAAGCGGGCAAATAGTCGGATATCTAAATCTATTCCTGCAGATATCTTCTTCTGGTAATTCTGTGGGAATATCTGAAGACAGGCTCTGAAGAAAGAAGGAAATTTCCTTTGAGTATGCTCTGTTCCTGATGAAGACTCTTCTCATAGAAGATCTCTGTCAAAGCGGGCAGCAAATAGTCGGATATCTGGATCTATTCCTGCAGATGTCTTCCTTCTGGAGATTCTCAGGGAGTATCATCTAAGAAGACCGCTCTGCAGAAAGAAGAATTTTCCTTTGAGTATGCTCTGTCCCTTGATGAAGACTCTTCTAATAAAGATCTCTGTCAAAGCGGGCAAATAGTCGGATATCTAGATCTATTCCTGCAGATGTCTTCCTTCTGGTTATTCTGTTGGGAATAATCTAGAAGACCGGCTCTGCGAAAATAAGGAACTTTTCCTTCGAGTATGCTCTGGTCCCCCTTGATGAAAACTCTTCTCATAGAAGATCTCTCTGTCTAAACATGCAAATAGTCGGATATCTGGATCTATAAAACTGCAGATGTCTTCCTTCTGGTCATTCTGTGGAAATAATCTTTATAAGACCAGCTCTGCAGAAAGAAGGAAACATTTTCCTTCGAGTATGCTCTGTCCCTTGATGAAGACTCTTCTCATAGAAGATCTCTGTCAAAGCGGGCAAATAGTCTGATATCTAAATCTATCCTGCAGATGACTTCTTCTGTCATTCTGTGGGAATAATCTAGAAGACCGGCTCTGCAGAAATAAGGAACTTTTCCTTCGAGTATGCTCTGTCCCTTGATGAAGACTCTTCTCATAAAAGATCTCTGAAAATGCAGGCAAATAGTTAGATATCAATATCTATTCCTGTGATATCTTCCTTCTGGTCATTCTCTAGGAAAATAATCTAGAAGACCGCTCTGCAGAAGAAGGAAATTTTTCTTTGAGTATGCTCTGTATCCCCTTGATGAGACTCTTCTCATGAGATCTCTGTCAAGCGGGCAAATAGTCGGATATCTAGAGCTATTCCTGCAGATGACTTCCTTCTGGTCATTCTGTGGGAATAATCCAGAAAACTGGGCTCTGGCAGAAAGATGGGACTTTTCCTTCGAGTATCTCTGTCCTTGATGAAGACCTTCTCATAGAATATCTCCGTCAAAGCGGGCAAATAGTCGGATATCTGGATCTATTCTGCAGATGTCTTCCTTCTGGAGATTCTGTGGGAAATTAATCCTAGAAGACCGCTCTGCAGAAAAAAGGGGAATTTTCCTTTGAGTATGCTCTGTCCCTTGATGAAAGACTCTTCTCATAGAATATCTCGTCAAAGCGGGCAAATAGTCGGATATCTAGATCTATTCTGCAGATGTCTTCTTCTGGTGATTTCTGTGGGAATAATCTAGAAGACCGGCTCTGCAGAAAGAAGGAATTTTTCCTTTGAGTATGCTCTGTCCCTTGATGAAGACTGTTCTCATAGAATATCTCTGTCAAAGCGGGCAAATGTCGGATATCTAAAATCTATTCCTGCAGATATCTTTCTTCTGGTCATTCTGGGGAATAATCTAGAAGACCGGCTCTGCAGAAAGAGGGAACTTTTCCTTCGAGTATGATCTGTCCCTTATAAGACTCTTCTAATAGAAGATCTCTTGTCAAGCAGGCAAATAGTCAGATAATCTAAATCTATTCCTTGCAGATATCTTTCTTCCTGGTCATTCTGTGGGAATATCTAGAAGACCGGCTCTGCGAAAGAGGAACTTTTCCTTCGAGTATGCTCTGTTCCTTGATGAAGACCTCTTCTCATAGAAGATCTCTGTCAAAGCGGCCAATAGTCAGATATCAAATCTTATTCCTGCGATATCTTTCTTCTGGTAATTCTGTGGGAATAATCTAGAAGACCGGCTCTGCAAAAGAAAGAAAAGAAATTTTCCTTTGAGTATGCTCTGTTCCTTGATAAAGACTCTTCTCATAGAAGATCTCCGTCAAAAGCGGGCAAATAGTCGGATATCTGGATCTATTCCTGCAGATGTCTTCCTTCTGGAGATTCTGTGGGAAATAATCTAGAAGACCGGCTCTGGCAGAAAAAAGGGAATTTTCCTTTGAGTATGCTCTGTCCCTTGATGAAGACTCTTCTCATAGAAATATCTCTGTCAAAGCGGGCAAATAGTCGGATATCTAGATCTATTCCTGCAGATGTCTTCCTTCTGGTTTATTCTGTGGGAATAATCTAGCAGACCGGCTCTGCAGAAAGAAGGAACTTTTTCCTTCGAGTATGCTCTGTCCCTTGATGAAGACCTTCTCATAGAATCTCTGTTCCAAAGCGGGCAAATAGTCGATATCTAAATCTATTCCTGCAGATATCTTTCTTCTGGTAATTCTGTAATAATCTAGAACAACCGGCTCTGAAGAAGAAGGGAAAATTTCATTTGAGTATGCTCTTGTTCCTTGACGAAGACTCTTCTCATAGAAGATCTCTGAAATCAAAGCGGGGCAAATAGTCGATATCTAAATCTATTCCTGCAGATATCTTTCTTCTGTTATTCTGTGGGAATAATCTAGAAGACCGGCTCTGCAGAAAGAGGGAACTTTTCCTGAGTATGCTCTGTCCCTTGATGAAGACTCTTCTCCAAATAGAAGATCTCTCTGTCTAAGCAGGCCAAATAGTTCGGATATCTGGATCTATTCCTGCAGATGTCTCCTTCTGGGTCATTCTGTGGGAATAATCTAGAAGACCAGACTCTGCAGAAAGAGGAAATTTTCCTTCGAGTATGCTCTGTCCCTTGATGAAGACTTCTCATAGAAGAGCTCTGTCACGCGGGCAAATAGTCGGATATCTGGATCTATTCCTGCAGATTTCTTCTTGGTGATTCTGTGGGATAATCTAGAAAGACCGGCTCTGCAGAATAAGGAACTCCTTCGGTATTTGTCCCTTGAATGAAGGACCTCTTTCCATAGAAGATCTCTGAAAAACAGCAAGGATAGGTTGGATTTTATCTAGCTATTCCTGTATATATCTTCTTCTGTCATTCTCAGGAATAATCTGAAGAACGGCTCTGCAAGAGAAATTTTCCTTTGAGTATGCTCTGTCTTGAAATGAACGACTCCTCTCAAATAGAAGTCTCTGCCAGCGGGTATGGGTTCGAATATCTAGAGCCTATTCCTGCAGATGATCCTTCTGGTCATTCTGGTGGGAATAATCCAGAAAACTTGGCTGCAGAAAGGAAGGAACTTTTCCTTCGAAGGTAATGCTGTTTTCCCTTGATGAAGACTCTTCTAATAGGAGATCTCTGTCAAAGCGGGCCAAATAGTCGGAATAATCTTTTAAATCCTTATTCGGCCGATATGTTTCTCTGGTCCCGGCTTGTGGGAATAATCTAGAAGACCGGCTCTGCAGAAAGAGGGAAACTTTTCCTCGAGTATGCTCTATCCCTTGATAAAGACTCTTTAATAGAAGATCTTTGTCACAGCGGGCAAAATAGTGGATCTCTGGATCCATTCCTGCAGATGTCTTCTTTGGTGATTCTGTGGGAATAATCTAGAAGACCGGCCTGCAGAGAAAGGTAAATTTTTCTTTTTGAGAGCTCTGTCCTTGATTGAAGGATTTTCTCATAGAATATCTCTGTCAAAGCGGGCAAATAGTCGGATATTCTATGTTAATTGCTGCAGATATCTCTTCTTGGTATTCTTTGGGATTGAAAGAAGGACGGCTCTGCATTTGAAAGAGGGAAACCTTTTCCTTTGAGTATGCTCTGCCCTTGATGAAGAACTTTCAATAGAAGTCTCTGTCAAAGAGGGCAAAATAGTCGGATTATCTAGAAACTATCCCTGCAGATGTCTTCCTTCTGGTCATTCTGTGGGAATAATCTAGAAGACCGACTCTGCAGAAAGAAAGGAAAATCCTTTGAGTATGCTCTGTTCCTTGATGAAGACTCTATTAGAAGATCCTGCTGAGCGGGCAAATATCGGATTCCTCTGGATCTATTCCTGCAGATTGTCTTCCTTCTGGAGATTCGTAGGAATAATCTAGAAGACCGGGCTCTGCAGAAAGAAGGGAATTTTCCTTTGAGTATGCTCTGTCCCTTGATGAAGACTCTTTCATAGAAATATCTCTGTCAAAGCGGGCAAATAGTCGGATGTCTAGATCTATTCCTTGCAGATGTCTTCCTTCTGGTCATTCTGTGGGATAAAATCTAGAAGACCGGCTCTGCAGAAAGAAGGAACTTTTTCCTTCGAGTATGCTCTGTCCCTGATGAAGACTGTTCTCATAGAAGATCTCTGTTAAAGGGGCGGGCGGAAAAAGTCGGATATCTAAATCTATTCCTCCCAGATATCTTTCTTCTGGTGATTCTGTGGGAATAATCGAGAAAGACCGGGGCTACTACAGAAAGAGGGAACATTTCCTTTCGAGTATGCTCTATCCCTTGATGAAGACTCTTCTCATAGAAGATCTCTCTGTCAAAGTGGCTGAAATAGTAAGATATCTGGGATCTATTCCTGGCAGATATCTTCTTCTGGTGATTCTGTGGGGAATAAATCTAGATGACTGGCTCTGCAGAAAGAAGGCAAATTTTCCTTCAAGTATGCTCTGTCCCTTGATGAAGACTCTTCTCATAGAAGATCTCTGTCAAAGCGGGCAAATAGTTGGATATCTAGAGCTATTCCTGCAGATGACTTCCTTCTGGTCATTCTGTGGGAATAATCTAGAAGACTGGCTCTGCAGAAAGAAGGAACTTTTCCTTCAAGTATGCTCTGTCCCTTGATGAAGACTCTTCTAATAGAAGTTCTCTGTCAAAGCGGGCAAAATAGTTGGATATCTAAAATCTATTCTTGCAGATATCCTTTCTTCTGGTCATTCTGTGGGAATAATCTAGAAGACCGGCTCTGCAGAAAGAGGGAACTTTTTCCTTCGAGTATGCTCTGTCCCTTGATAAAGACTCTTCTAATAGAAGATCTTTGTCAAAGCGGGCAAATAGTCGATAATCTGGATCTATTCCTGCAGATGTCTTCTTTCGGGTGATTCTGTGGGAATAATCTAGAAGACCGGCTCTGCAGAAAGAAGGAAAATTTCCTTTGAGTATGCTCTGTTCCTTGATGAAGACTCTTCTCATAGAAGATCTCTGTCAAAGCAGGCAAATAGTCGGATATCTAGATCTTATTCCTGCAGATATCTTCCTTCTGGTCATTCTGTGGGAATAATCTAGAAGACCGGCTCTGCAGAAAGAAGGAACTTTTCCTTTGAGTATGCTCTGTCCCTTGATGAAGACTCTTCTCATAGAAGATCTCTGTCAAAGTGGGCAAATAGTCGGATATCTAGAGCTATTCCTGCAGATGACTTCCTTCTGGTCATTCTGTAAGAATAATCTAGAAGACTGGCTCTGCAGAAAGAAGGAACTTTTCCTCGAGTATGCTCTGTCCCTTGATGAAGACTCTTCTAATAGAAAATCTCTGTCAAAGCGGGTAAATAGTCGGATATCCAAATCTATTCTTGCAGGATATCTTCTTCTGGTCATTCTGTGGGAATAATCTAGAAGACTGGGCTCTGCAGAAAGAGGGAACTTTTCTTTCGGAGTATGCTCTGTCCCTTGATAAAGACTCTTCTAATAGAAGATCTCTGTCACAGCGGGCAAATAGTTGGATATCTGGATCTATTCCTGCAGATGTCTTCTTCTGGTGATTCTGTGGGAATAATCTAGAAGACTGGCTCTGCAGAAAGAAGGAAGGAAATTTTCCTTGGTGTATGCTCTGTCCCTTGATGAAGACTCTTCTCATAGAATATCTCTGTCAAAGCGGGCAAATAGTGGGGGGATATCTAGATCTATTCCTGCAGATGTCTTTTCTTCTTGGTCATTCTGTGGAATAATCTAGAAGACCGGCTCTGCAGAAAGAAGGACTTTTCCTTCGAGTATGCTCTGTCCCTTGATGAGACTCTTCTCATAGAAGATCTCTGTTAAACGCGGGCAAAAAGTCGGTATCTAAATCTATTCCTGCAGATGTCTTTCTTCTGGTGATTCTGTGGGAATAATCTAGAAGACCGGCTCTACAGAAAGAGGGAACTTTTCCTTCGAGTATGCTCTGTCCCTTGATGAAGACTCTTCTCATAGAAGATCTCTCTGTCAAAGCGGGCGAATAGTAAGATATCTGGATCTATTCCTGCAGATATCTTCTTCTGGTGATTCTGTGGGAATAATCTAGAAGACCGGCTCTGCCGAAAGAAGGAAATTTTCCTTTCAGTATGCTCTGTCCCTTGATGAAGACTCTTCTCATAGAAGATCTCTGTCAAAGCGGGCAAATAGTCGGATATCTAGATCTATTCCTGCAGATATCTTCCTTCTGGTCATTCTGTGGAATAATCTAGAAGGACCGGCTCTGCAGGAAAGAAGGAAATTTTCCTTTGAGTATGCTCTGTCCCTTGATGAAGACTCTTTTCATAGAAGATCTCTGTCAAAGCGGGCAAAAGTCGGATATCTAGAGCTATTCCTGCAGATGACTTCCTTCTGGTCATTCTGTGGGAATAATCTAGAAGACTGGCTCTGCAGAAAGAGGGAACTTTTCCTTCGAGTATGCTGGTGTCCCTTGATAAAGACTCATTCTAACTAGAAGATCTTTGTCAAAGCGGGCAAATAGTCGGATATCTGGATCTATTCCTGCAGATGTCTTCTTCGGTTGATTCTGTGGGAATAATCTAGAAGACCGGCTCTGCAGAATAAGGAACTTTTCCTTCGATATGCTCTGTCCCTTGATGAAGACTCTTCTCATAAAAGATCTCTGAAATGCAGGCAAATAGTTAGATATCAAGATCTATTCCTGTAGATATCTTCCTTCTGGTCATTCTCTAGGAATAATCTAGAAGACCGGCTCTGCAGAAAGAAGGAAATTTTCCTTTGAGTATGCTCTGTCCCTTGATGAAGACTCTTCTCATAGAAGATCTCTGTCAAAGCGGGCAAATAGTCGGATATCTAGAGCTATTCCTGCAGATGACTTCCTTCTGGTCATTCTGTGGGAATAATCCAGAAAACTGGCTCTGCAGAAAGAAGGAACTTTTCCTTCGAGTATGCTCTGTCCCTTGATGAAGACTCTTCTAATAGAAGATCTCTGTCAAAGCGGGCAAATAGTCAGATATCTAAATCTATTCTTGCAGATATCTTTCTTCTGGTCATTCTGTGGGAATAATCTAGAAGACCGGCTCTGCAGAAAGAGGGAACTTTTCCTTCGAGTATGATCTGTCCCTTGATAAAGACTCTTCTAATAGAAAATCTCTGTCACAGCGGGCAAATAGTTGGATATCTGGATCTATTCCTGCAGATGTCTTCTTCTGGTGATTCTGTGGGAATAATCTAGAAGACCGGCTCTGCAGAAAGAAGGAAATTTTCCTTTGAGTATGCTCTGTCCCTTGATGAAGACTGTTCTCATAGAAGATCTCCGTCAAAGCGGGCAAATAGTCGGATATCTGGATCTATTCCTGCAGATGTCTTCCTTCTGGAGATTCTGTGGGAATAATCTAGAAGACCGGCTCTGCAGAAAAAAGGGAATTTTCCTTTGAGTATGCTCTGTCCCTTGATGAAGACTCTTCTCATAGAATATCTCTGTCAAAGCGGGCAAATAGTCGGATATCTAGATCTATTCCTGCAGATGTCTTCCTTCTGGTTATTCTGTGGGAATAATCTAGAAGACCGGCTCTGCAGAAAGAAGGAACTTTTCCTTCGAGTATGCTCTGTCCCTTGATGAAGACTGTTCTCATAGAATATCTCTGTCAAAGCGGGCAAATAGTCGGATATCTAAATCTATTCCTGCAGATATCTTTCTTCTGGTCATTCTGTGGGAATAATCTAGAAGACCGGCTCTGCAGAAAGAGGGAACTTTTCCTTCGAGTATGATCTGTCCCTTGATAAAGACTCTTCTAATAGAAGATCTCTGTCAAAGCAGGCAAATAGTCAGATATCTAAATCTATTCTTGCAGATATCTTTCTTCTGGTCATTCTGTGGGAATAATCTAGAAGACCGGCTCTGCAGAAAGAGGGAACTTTTCCTTCGAGTATGCTCTGTTCCTTGATGAAGACTCTTCTCATAGAAGATCTCTGTCAAAGCGGGCAAATAGTCAGATATCTAAATCTATTCCTGCAGATATCTTTCTTCTGGTAATTCTGTGGGAATAATCTAGAAGACCGGCTCTGCAGAAAGAAGGAAAATTTCCTTTGAGTATGCTCTGTTCCTTGATAAAGACTCTTCTCATAGAAGATCTCCGTCAAAGCGGGCAAATAGTCGGATATCTGGATCTATTCCTGCAGATGTCTTCCTTCTGGAGATTCTGTGGGAATAATCTAGAAGACCGGCTCTGCAGAAAAAAGGGAATTTTCCTTTGAGTATGCTCTGTCCCTTGATGAAGACTCTCTCATAGAATATCTCTGTCAAAGCGGGCAAATAGTCGGATATCTAGATCTATTCCTGCAGATGTCTTTCCTTCTGGTTATTCTGTGGGAATATCTAGAAGAACCGGCTCTGCAGAAAGAAGGAACTTTTCCTTCGAGTATGCTCTGTCCCTTGATGAAGACTCTTCTCATAGAATATCTCTGTCAAAGCGGGCAAATAGTCGGATATCTAAATCTATTCCTGCAGATATCTTTCTTCTGGTAATTCTGTGGGAATAATCTAGAACACCGGCTCTGAAGAAAGAAGGAAAATTTCCTTTGAGTATGCTCTGTTCCTTGACGAAGACTCTTCTCATAGAAGATCTCTGTCAAAGCGGGCAAATAGTCGGATATCTAAATCTATTCCTGCAGATATCTTTCTTCTGGTTATTCTGTGGGAATAATCTAGAAGACCGGCTCTGCAGAAAGAGGGAACTTTTCCTTTGAGTATGCTCTGTCCCTTGATGAAGACTCTTCTCATAGAAGATCTCTCTGTCTAAGCAGGCAAATAGTCGGATATCTGGATCTATTCCTGCAGATGTCTTCCTTCTGGTCATTCTGTGGGAATAATCTAGAAGACCAGCTCTGCAGAAAGAAGGAAATTTTCCTTCGAGTATGCTCTGTCCCTTGATGAAGACTCTTCTCATAGAAGATCTCTGTCAAAGCGGGCAAATAGTCGGATATCTAAATCTATTCCTGCAGATTTCTTCTTTTGGTGATTCTGTGGGAATAATCTAGAAGACCGGCTCTGCAGAAATAAGGAACTTTTCCTTCGATTAATGTGTCCCCTTGTGAAGACTCTTCTCATAGAATAAAAATCTCTGAAATGCCCTTGGATGTAAGACTTCTTCTTTTCCATAGAAGAATCTTCTGAAAATGCAGGCAAATAGTTGGATATCTAGATCTATTCCTGTAGATCTCCTCCTTCTGGTCATTCTCTAGGAATATAGAAGAACGGCTCTGCAGAAAGAAAGGAAATTTTCCTTTGAGTATGCTCTGTCCCTTGATGAAGACTCTTCTCATAGAAGTCTCTGCCAAAGCGGGCAAATAGTCGAATATCTAGAGCTATTCCTGCAGATGATTTCCTTCTGGTCATTCTGTGGGAATAATCCAGAAAACTGGCTCTGCAGAAAGAAGGAACTTTTCCTTCGAGTATGCTTTGTCCCTTGATGAAGACTCTTCTAATAGAAGATCTCTGTCAAAGCGGGCAAATAGTCGGATATCTAAATCTATTCTTGCAGATATCTTTCTTCTGGTCATTCTGTGGGAATAATCTAGAAGACCGGCTCTGCAGAAAGAGGGAACTTTTCCTTCGAGTATGCTCTGTCCCTTGATAAAGACTCTTCTAATAGAAGATCTTTGTCACAGCGGGCAAATAGTTGGATATCTGGATCCATTCCTGCAGCTGTCTTCTTCTGGTGATTCTGTGGAATAATCTAGAAGACCGGCTCTGCAAGAGAGAAGGGAAATTTTCCTTGAGTATGCTCTTGTCCCTTGATGAAGACTCTACTCATAGAAGATCTCTGTCAAAGCGGGAAAGGAAGAAATAGTCGGATATCTAAATGTATAGCCTGCAGATATCTTTTCTTCTGGTAATTCTGTGGGAATAATCTAGAAGACCGGCTCTGCAGAAAGAGGGAAACTTTTCCTTTGAGTATGCTCTGTCCCTGATGAAGACTCTTCTAATAGAAAGATCTCTGTCAAAGAGGCAAATAGTCGGATATAGAACTATTCCTGCAGATGTCTTTCCTTCTGGTCATTCTGTGGAATAATCTAGAAGACCGACTCTGCAGAAAGAAGGAAAAATTTTTCCTTTGAGTATGCTCTGTTCCTTGATGAAGACTCTTTCTCATAGAAGATCTCTGTCAAAGCGGGCAAATAGTCGGATATCTGGGATCTATTCCTGCAGATTGTCTTCCTTCTGGAGATTCTGTGGGAATAATCTAGAAGACCGGCTCTGCAGAAAGAAGGGAATTTTTCCTTTGAGTATGCTCTTGCCCTCCCTGATGAAGACTCTTTCATAGAATATCTCTGTCAAAGCGGGGCAAATAGTCGGATATCTAGATCTATTCCTGCAGATGTCTCCTTCTGGTGATTCTGTGGGAATAATCTAGAAGACCGGCTCTGCAGAAAGAAGGAACTTTTCCTTCGAGTATGCTCTGTCCTTGATGAAGACTGTTCTCATAGAAGACTCTGTTAAAGCGGGCCAAAAAGTCGGATATCTAAATCTATTCCTCCAGATATCTTTCTTCTGGTTGATTCTGTGGAATAATCTAGAAGACCGGCTCTACAGAAAGAGGGAACATTTCCTTCGAGTATGCTCTATCCCTTGATGAAGTACTCTCATCAGAAGATCTCTCTGTCAAGTGGGGCGAATAGTAAGATATCTGGATCTATTCCTGCAGATATCTTCTTCTGGTTGATTCTGTGGGAATAATCTAGATGACTGGCTCTGCAGAAAGAAGGAAATTTTCCTTCAAGTATGCTCTGTCCCTTGATGAAGACTCTTCTCATAGAAGATCTGTCAAAGCGGGCAAATAGTTGGATATCTAGAGCTATTCCTGCAGATGACTTCCTTCTGGTCATTCTGTGGGAATAATCTAGAAGACTGGCTCTGCAGAAAGAAGGAACTTTTCCTTCAAGTATGCTCTGTCCCTTGATGAAGACTCTTCTAATAGAAGTTCTCTGTCAAAGCGGGCAAATAGTTGGATATCTAAATCTATTCTTGGAGATATCTTTCTTCTGGTCATTCTGTGGGAATATTCTAGAAGACCGGCTCTGCAGAAAGAGGGAACTTTTCCTTCGAGTATGCTCTGTCCCTTGATAAAGACTCTTCTAATAGAAGATCTCTGTCAAAGCGGCAAATAGTCGGATATCTGGATCTATTCCTGCAGATGTCTTCTTCTGGTGATTCTGTGGGAATAATCTAGAAGACCGGCTCTGCAGAAAGAAGGAAATTTCCTTTGAGTATGCTCTGTTCCTTGACGAAGACTCTTCTCATAGAAGATCTCTGTCAAAGCAGGCAAATAGTCGGATATCTAGATCTATTCCTGCAGATATCTTCCTTCTGGTCATTCTGTGGGGAATAATCTTGAAGACCGGCTCTGCAGAGAAGGAAATTTTCCTTTGAGTATGCTCTCCCTTGATGAAGACTTCTTCCATAGAAGATCTCTCAAAGTGGGCAAATAAGTCGGATATTAGAGCTATTCCTGCAGATGACTTCCCGCTTCTGTCATCTGTAAGAATAATCTAGAAGACGTGGCTGCTGCAGAAAAGAAGGCAAGATCTTTGGGTCTTCTGAGTATGCTGCTGCGAAATGAAGACTCTCTTGATGAAGACTCTTCTAATAGAAAATCTCTGTCAAAGCGGGAAAGGTAAATAGTCGGATATCCCAAAATCTATTCTTGCAGATATCTTTCTCTGGTCATTCTGTGGGAATAATCTAGAAGACTGGCTCTGCAGAAAGAAGAAATCTTCTGAGATATGCTCTGTCCCTTGGATGAAGAGCTCTTCTCAATAGAATATCTCTGTCAAGCGGGTCACATAGTCGGAGTATCAAAATCTAGATCTATTCCCGCAGATGTCTTCCTTCTGGTCATTCTGTGGGAATAATCTAGAAGACGGCTCTGCAGAAAGAAGGAACTTTTCCTTCGAGTATGCTCTGTCCCTTGATGAAGACTCTTCTCATAGAAGATCTCTGTTAAAGCGGGCAAAAAGTCGGATATCTAAATCTATTCCTGCAGATGTCTTTCTTCTGGTGATTCTGTGGGAATAATCTAGAAGACCGGCTCTACAGAAGAAGGGAAACTTTTCCTTCGAGTATGCTCTGTCCCTTGATGAAGACTCTTCTCATGAAGATCTCTCTGTCAAAGCGGGCCGATAGTATATCTGGATCTATTCTGCAGATATCTTCTTCTGGTGATTCTGTGGGAATAATCTAGAAGACCGGCTCTGCAGAAAGAAGGAAATTTTCCTTTCAGTATGCTCTGTCCCTTGATGAAGACTCTTCTCATAGAAGATCTCTGTCAAAGCGGGCAAATAGTCGGATATCTAGATCTATTCCTGCAGATATCTTCCTTCTGGTCATTCTGTGGGAATAATCTAGAAGACCGGCTCTGCAGAAAGAAGGAAATTTTCCTTTGAGTATGCTCTGTCCCTTGATGAAGACTCTTCTCATAGAAGATCTCTGTCAAAGCGGGCAAAAAGTCGGATATCTAGAGCTATTCCTGCAGATGACTTCCTTCTGGTCATTCTGTGGGAATAATCTAGAAGACTGGCTCTGCAGAAAGAAGGAACTTTTCCTTCAAGTATGCTCTGTCCCTTGATGAAGACTCTTCTAATAAAAGTTCTCTGTCAAAGCGGGCAAATAGTTGGATATCTAAATTTATTCTTGCAGATATCTTTCTTCTGGTCATCTGTGGGAATAATCTAGAAGACCGGCTCTGCAGAAAGAGGGAACTTTTCCTTCGAGTATGCTCTGTCCCTTGATGAAGACTCTTCTAATAGAAGATCTCTGTCAAAGCGGGCAAATAGTCGGATATCTAGATCTATTCCTGCAGTGTCTTCTTTTGTGATTCTGTGGGAATAATCTAGAAGACCGGCTTCTGCAGAAAGAAGGAAAATTTCCTTTGAGTATGCTCTGTTCCTTGATGAAGACTTCTCATAGAAGATCTCTGTCAAAGCGGGCAAATAGTCGGATATCTAGATCTATTCCTGCAGATATCTTCCTTCTGGTCATTCTGTGGGAATAATCTTGAAGACCGGCTCTGCAGAAAGAAGGTTACTTTTCCTTCGGAGTATGCTCTGTCCTTGATGAAGACTCTTCTCATAGAAGATCTCTGTCAAAGCGGGCATATAGTCGGATATCTAGAGCTATTTCTGCAGATGACTTCCTTCTGGTCATTCTGTGGGAATAATCTAGAAGACTGGCTCTGCAGAAAGAAGGAACTTTTCCTTCGAGTATGCTCTGTCCCTTGATGAAGACTCTTCTAATAGAAGATCTCTGTCAAAGCGGGTAAATAGTCGGATATCCAAAATCTTATTCTTGCGGATAGCTTTCTTCTGTCATTCTGTTGGGAAAATAATCTAGAAGACCGGCTCTGCAGAAAGAGGGAACTTTTCCTTCGAGTATGCTCTGTCCCTTGATAAAGACTCTTCTAATAGAAGATCTCTGTCACAGCGGGCAAATAGTCGGATATCTGGATCTATTCCTGCAGATGTCTTCTTCTGGTGATTCTGTGGGAATAATCTAGAAGACCGGCTCTGCAGAAAGAAGGAAATTTTCCTTTGAGTATGCTCTGTCCCTTGATGAAGACTCTTCTCATAGAAGATCTCTGTCAAAGCGGGCAAATAGTCGGATATCTAAATCTATTCCTGCAGATATCTTTCTTCTGGTAATTCTGTAATAATCAATAGAAGACCGGCTCTGCAGAAAGAGGGAACTTTTCCTTCGAGTATGCTCTGTCCCTTGATGAAGACTCTTCTAATAGAAGATCTCTGTCAAAGAGGGCAAATAGTCGGATATCTAGAACTATTCCTGCAGATGTCTTCCTTCTGGTCATTCTGTGGGAATAATCTAGAAGACCGGCTCTGCAGAAAGAAGGAAATTTTCCTTTGAGTATGCTCTGTTCCTTGATGAAGACTCTTCTCATAGAAGATCTCTGTCAAAGCGGGCAAATAGTCGGATATCTAAATCTATTCCTGCAGATGTCTTCCTTCTGGAGATTCTGTGGGAATAATCTAGAAGACCGGCTCTGCAGAAAGAAGGGAATTTTCCTTTGAGTATGCTCTGTCCCTTGATGAAGACTCTTCTCATAGAAGATCTCTGTCAAAGCGGGCAAATAGTCGGATATCTAGATCTATTCCTGCAGATGTCTTCCTTCTGGTCATTCTGTGGGAATAATCTAGAAGACCGGCTCTGCAGAAAGAAGGAACTTTTCCTTCGAGTATGCTCTGTCCCTTGATGAAGACTCTTCTCATAGAAGATCTCTGTCAAAGCGGGCAAATAGTCGGATATCTAAATCTATTCCTGCAGATATCTTTCTTTTGGTGATTCTGTGGGAATAATCTAGAAGACCGGCTCTGCAGAAAGAGGGAACTTTTCCTTTGAGTATGCTCTGTCCCTTGATGAAGACTCTTCTCATAGAAGATCTCTCTGTCAAAGCAGGCAAATAGTCGGATATATGGATCTATTCCTGCAGATGTCTTCCTTCTGGTCATTCTGTGGGAATAATCTAGAAGACCAGCTCTGCAGAAAGAAGGAAATTTTCCTTTCAGTATGCTCTGTCCCTTGATGAAGACTCTTCTCATAGAAGATCTCTGTCAAAGCGGGCAAATAGTCGGATATCTAAATCTATTCCTGCAGATGTCTTCTTCTGGTGATTCTGTGGGAATAATCTAGAAGACCGGCTCTGCAGAAATAAGGAACTTTTCCTTCGAGTATGCTCTGTCCCTTGATGAAGACTCTTCTCATAGAAGATCTCTGAAAACGCAGGCAAATAGTCGGATATCTAAATCTATTCCTGCAGATATCTTTCTTCTGGTGATTCTGTGGGAATAATTTAGAAGACCGGCTCTGCAGAAAGAAGGAAATTTTCCTTACAGTATGCTCTCACTTGATGAACACTTCTCATAGAAGATTTCTGTCAAAGCGGGCAAATAGTCGGATATCTAAATCTATTCCTGCAGATATCTTTCTTCTGGTCATTCTGTGGGAATAATCTAAAAGACCGGCTCGGCAGAAAGAAGGAACTTTTCCTTCGAGTATGCTCTGTCCCTTGATGAAGACTCTTCTAATAGAAGATCTCTGTCAAAGCAGGCAAATAGTCGGATATCTAGATCTATTCCTGTTACGTGTGTATATTATTTCTCTTTCTCTTCTTCTTTTAGTCTAGTTTTCTTCAGTAGCTTGGTTGTATTTGTTAAGGTTATTCTTGTTATATGGGATAACCTTTATGTAGATTGCGTGCGGTTGAGTTTTTCTTTTCTTAGGAACTTGATATATATAGTAAATGACTTACACTGGACTTATAGATTCTGAAATCATATTAATTCATCTCTCAGGAGTTTCTTTCTTTATTGGCGTTAAACCTTGGGTACACTGTAGGACTCTGGGCAAGTTAAACACCACTTAATCAATCTTCTTATAATTAGAGTACTACTAGTCTACAACTTCACTTTACACGCACCACACTACACTGGAACAGAGGGAGAGGGGATACAGCTTCCCCGTATGAATTTTTGTTCTTAACTAACTTTCTCTAGGAATTGAACTGA
>NC_087218.1:259034-286534 GCF_015104395.2 Macrobrachium nipponense
TAAATCCTTACCATAGAGAGAGATTTTTTTTTTTTTATGTTACATGGGGGCCTGTCGAACGAAACCCGAACGTATCCCTACTCATTCTTTGCTCATCCTGTCGAACGAAACCCGAACGTATCCCTACTCATAGTTTACTCATTCTATCGAACGAAACCCGAACGTATCCTTATTAATTGTTGCTTATTCATGTCGAACGTATTTCGACCATAACTGACGTATCCCTAATGTTAATGCTTTTCAGTACTCCATGTACTTTAGAGAGGGGGGAGAGTTGTGGATAGTGGTTAGTGCTATAATATTTTGTCTTGCTGTGTTATTTGAGCAGGTTATTAAAGATGTTTGATTTGAAAGATTTCATACGTAGTCCTAGTGGTGAAAAGTTAGAAGGTAATAACTAAAATAGACTGGATTGTTCTAGCTAGGTACTATAATGTAGAAGTATCAGAATCTGCAAGGAAGCAAGAAATCTCAAATAAAGTAAGTGAGGCGCTAATGACTTTAGGCATTTTGTCTGATAAGGAAGGGTTGTACTTATGAGTTGGGAAGGGCAAGAAACTGATAGCCAGCAAACAAAGCGCTAGTGAGAATAATACAGAAGGTAGTGCAAGTGAAGAGGAAGGTGCCAAAGCCGTACGTGAAAAAACAAAGTCACGCAAGGTTAAACCAAAAAAGTCCAAATTTGTTTATGAAGGGATGAGTGTTGAGCAGATGCAGATTCATTTGCAAATAGTTAGATTAGAGAATGAGAAAGCTGTTGAACTAAAGAAGTTAGAAAATGAGAGACTGAAAAGGTTAGGAAGGTAGAAGCTGAAGTTGAGCAAAAAAAGATTGAAATTGAGCAAAAGAGGATAGAGCTAGAGATGAAGAAACTTGAAGTAGAAGAAAAGTCCAGAGAAATACCAAAATCTTTTAGAATAGACAATGCAGTAAAAAGTGTACCAATTTTTTGTTGAAAAATGAAGTGGATGCATTTTTTTTTACAATTTGTTGAGAAAGTGGCAGAACAGCGTGAATGGCGAGAACGTCATGGAGCACGTTGGTTCAAACCTCCTTTCGAGGAAAGGCTAGGGAAGTATTTTGCTGCCTTATCTTTAGATGATTCTAAGGATTATGAGAGAGTTAAATCCGAAGTTTTGAAAGCTTATGAATGGGTGCCAGAGAGGTATAGAGAGAAGTTCAGAAGCTGGATAAAAAGAGACAGTCGCACTCATATGGAGTATGCACGGGAACAACGCCTGTGGTATGATAGGTGGATGAATGCCCGAGAAGTTAATGGTGATTTTTTCGGTAAACTTCAGGAACTTATCTTGCTTGAGCAGTTCAAGGATGGTATTAATCCACTTATTAAAACATATTTGGATGAACGTGATGTAGATAATGTGGATGAAGCCACTAGATTGTCTGATAATTATGCATTGACCCATAAGCTATATTATAATGACGTCACTCCTAAATTGGAAGGAGCAGAGTTTGGGAAAGAGCAGCAAAATTACAAGGCACAAGGTAAGGACTACGAGTTCACAGGTATCATCTCGTGGAGTCTATAATAAATCCTTTAATAGAGGTAGTAGAGGGGCAAGTCAATATAGTTCTGGTCCTAGTGTTAGTGCTGGACAAGCAGGATACAGTGTAAATGATCAGTTTACACCTAGTTACCAAAATATAGGCGAAAATTTTAGAGATTTTGTATGTTTCAGTTGTGGCAAACCAGGACACATCAGTAGGAGTTGTCCACATCGCACAATAAACCGTCCAATGATCATAAACCTGAAATACCATTGCATTGTTGAATCAACCACAAGCATGTGGTGACAGAGGTCCTTGTTTGTTTGCTTCTCCTCTTAGGCCAGGTAAGAGGTATTGTAACGATGACATCGACAGTAATAATATATGTGATGTTGATGAGAATATAGGTTACAAAATAGGTAACAATGATGTTCAAATATATTAGTAATGTTGGTTGTATTGAGGATATTGTAAAAGGAAATGGAGTGGGAGACTACCTGAAGAGAAGTCCACATCCAAAGGTACTGAATTGTATGACCCTTTTATGGATTATGGTTGGTTACACCTCCCTTGTGTTGAAAAAAGGAAAGTAAGGTGGTTAAGAGATACCGGAGCGGTACAGTCTGTAATGTTAAAAAATATGTATGACCAGTGGAAGGATACTGGAGAGTATTTACTTCTGCGTGGGTTTGGACCTGAGTTTTCAGCTCCATTAGTAGAAGTAAGGTTAGAAACTCCGTTAATTTCGGGATATGTTAAAATTGCTTTGGTGAGAGAAATCCAGTGTCAGGAGTAGAGTTAATTCTTGGAAATGATGTATGTGGAGACAAAGTTTTTGGTAGCAGTAATCCAATTTTGACAGAAAAACCCTTTAATTCTTCATTTATTACAGAAGTTGAATGTACATTTCCAAACTTATTTCCTGCTTGTGCAGTTACTACAAGAAGTAAGAGTGCCGAAGGAAAGGTAAATGATGACGACGGTTTGGTTTGATTTACAAAACTTGTTAAACTTTTTAAAAGATGGTCCGGAAACACTACAAGTAAGTAAAGTCAGTACCTCCTTTGCGAATGCTGAAAGTTAATAAGGAAGAATTTGTTAAATCTCAAATTGAAGATGATAATTTGAAGGTAATTAGAGATAATGCCCTTGTTGATATAAATAATATCGAGAAGGAAGGCAAGTGTTACTTTTTAAAGGATGGAATCCTAATGAGGAAGTTCAAGAGTAGAAATGTTAATGATGTTGTAGAACAGTGGTCATTCCAAGTAGTTATAGGAATTTGTTCTAGGTATTGCTCATGCTGTAGTTATTCTGGTCATTTAGGTATAAACAAAACCTATGAGAAATTATTAAGGTATTTTGGTAAAATTTTTTAGTTTCAGCCAAAATTTGGAAAAAATTTGCAATAAAAAATATATTTGTTGCATCAGAAATAGTGTGGTTTCAATGAATTTAACGTTTATTTTGACTGCAAACCAACCGATTTAGAGATTTACTATGTATACCCTAGTTCATCCCACCAACCTTACCTAGGGCCCTGTACCCCTACCTAGGCCTAGCGCCCCCCTCCGCCCCCCTGCGACTTACTAGGCCACAGTGATCGGGGCACTACCGAACCATAATACACACCTAACCTAACCTTACCTAGGGCCCTGTACCCCTACCTAGGCCTAGCGGGGCTGCGACCCCCCCTTAAGGCCACGCGCTCGACCCCCCCTACCTAACATCCATCAAACCAAATCCAAAGTGATGGTACTGCTGTATACATCGTTATACTACCACCATCATAATATACTCTATAAATTAATGAAGCTTACCTTAAACTGTTGGTTGATAAAAAAATGTGCTGCTGCGCTTTGAGGGAAAACATGAAGCCGTTGCAAGGTTCCCTGACATGCAACTTACAGTAGGAAGTGGCCAGGTACCCGACGACCACATTTGCACTGCAAACAATCGGTAGGAAATCGAAGGTCTGTCAAAATTAATGCCAGAAGGGCCAGCCACTACCTCTGCCATAGGTACAGGAAGACAAAATGCCGTTTTTTGCTTCATTATTCGAGTATTCAGTCAAACAAGGATACCAGTGGACACTAGACAGGTAACTTTATTACTCCGCTGAAATGCTAGTGAAACTTAGTTTTCGAATCAAGTCATTCGTAATTGGTTATGAAACCCATGACGTCATAACGATGTCACACCTCTCAGCCAATAATGAGTAACTGGAACTGCTTTTGTTTGCGTAAGAAAGTAAGTTAGAGGGCTCATTAAAAGTAAACATTACCGTAGAGGAAACACCTCTCCCGACTTAGGAAAAATTCGAGGTAAAAACTTAATCTTTTTTTTTCTCTGTAAGTATCATTAGCGACAATAATGTATTGAGAAGAAGTGTTTTGTTATCACGTGCTTTACTCGGAAAAATATCAATATAATAGATTTCCCATAATGGTTGAAACTGAAATAATACCGGTATTTTTTTTGGCCTAAGATGCAGAAAGATTGTAGTGAATATTGTAAAAATTGTGATTTATGTCAAAAAGTAGGTAAAGCTCAACATGACCCTAAGGTGATGCCATTGCAAACCCCATTGAAGTTCCAGGAGAACCCTTTGAGAAACTGGTTTTGGATTGTGTAGGACCTCTGCCTAGGTCTAGCAAAGGTAACGAGTATTTGCTGACAATTATGTGTTAGTAAGCTACCAGATTTCCAGAGGCTATTCCTTAAGAACTGTGAGTGCTGATAAGATAATTGAAGCGCTTAACAAGTTGTTCTTCTCGCTGGTAGGTTTGCCAAAAGAAGTTCAAACCGACCAGGAACCAACTTTACGTCTAGAAAGTTTACCTCATTTTTAGCCTGTCAGAATATTAAGCATTGTTTATCGTCTCCTTATCACCCACAGAGCCAAGGAGTGTCGAACGATTTCATCGAACCTTCAAAACCATGCTTCGCACCTACTGTTGTGAAAATGAAAAGGAATGGGATGTCTACATACCAATGTTGCTATTTGCCGTTCGTGATAGCGTACATTCATCGTTGGGTTATTCTCCTTTTCAGTTAGTATATGCCATCAGGTAAGGTCACCCATGGAGGTGATAAAGAATCAGTTGATTTCAGATGAAGGATTCTAGCACGTTACAAGAAATGAAGGAAAAAATAAAGAAAATATGGAAAAGTAGCACATGAGAATCTTAAAGTAGTACAAGAAGAGATGAAAAGAAATTACGACAAAAGGGCTGCAAAACGTGAACTCGACATAGGAGATAAGGTTCTAGTGTATCTTCCCTACAGCTGGTAAGGTTTTTAACCAGAAGTATATAGGACCTTGCACGGTGAAGGAAAAAGTAAGTGATGTTAATTATCGAATTCAATTTCCTACAGGACGGAGGAAAGTTAAAACTTTCCATATTAACAAATTAAAGAAGTATAACGAATCCAGTGGAGGTGTTGTCAATTGCAAAAGAGGATGATGAAAAAGACGTTTGAAGAAGAAATTGAACTTCGATTAAAAAATACAGATTATTTGAGTGATGATGAAAAATTTAGGAAGTTATGTATTCATTTATCTGATGAACAGCAGCATGATTTTAAAGTGCCTAATTCAAAACTTTTCAGATCTATTTTCAGACCATCCTAAAAGGATAAAAGGAGTACAGCATAAAATCAGGTTGAGAGAGACTCCAATAGTCAGCGTCCATACAGAATGTCGCCGAGGCAACAACAACAGTTCAAAGAAACCGAAGTTGCTTATTTACTGAAACACGGACTAGCAGAGGAAAGACCATAGTGAATGGGCTAGCCCATGTATTCTAGTCGACAAACCTGACGGAAGTGCAAGAATGTGTACAGACTATCGAAAGGTAAATAATGTAACTATAAAAGATTCATATCCTATGCCCAGAGTAGAAGATATAATTGATAATGTAGCAAAGTTTCCTTTTTTAAGTAAAATTGATTTATTGAAAGGATACTATCAAATTGAGTTAGACAAAAACAGCAGGGATATTGCTGCATTTGTTACACCCCATGGACTTTATAATTATAAGGTAATGCCATTTGGTTTATGTAATGCACCTCTGACATTCCAACGTCAGATGAATTATATCTGAAGGATTTCGAAGGTGTATTTGTTTATTTAGATGACATTATCATAGTTGGAGAAACCTGGGAAGATCACATTGAAAAAAGTATATGATGTTTTTAAGAGGTTATTAGAATTCAATGTTACGATAAACCTTTCCAAATGTGAATTTGGTAAAACTACTGATCAATATTTAGGACATGAAATAGGAAGTGGCCAAGTGGAAACCTGTTGATTGTCATATTGAGGTCATAAAGAATTTGACCCTCCCTACATCTAAACGTGGAGTGATGAAATTTTTGGGAACAGTGGGGTATTACAGAAAATTTTGTAAGAACTTTTCAGATGTAGCCTACCCATTAACAGAGTTGCTGAAAAAGGATGTGAATTTGTTTGTGGTCAAAGGAATGTGACGATGCCTTTAATAAACTTAAGCTCATGTTTTAATGTCTAAGCCAGTACTGAAATCCCCAGACTTTAATCTACCATTCAAGTTACAGGTAGACTCCAGTGAAGTAGGAGCTGGCAGTGTATTATTACAGGAACATAATGGTGTTTTACACCCTGTATCTTACTTTTCAAAGAAATATAATAGCCACCAGTTAAAGTTACAGTATTGTTGAAAAAGAAGCTTTTTAAGTTTAATTTGAGTTTAATGCACTTTGAGATATACTTGCTTAACAGTAACTTTGAAATAGACGTATATACTGATAATAACCCTTTAACCTTATTAATAAATGTAAGCACAACAATAAAAGAATTTTAAGATGGTCTTTATTTTTGCAACCATTCAAACTAAATATTCACCATATAGCAGGCAAAGAAAATGTCATTGCAGATTCTCTCTCTAGATCTGTTGATTATTTAAAGGAAAGTGCTTGTTACCAACGACGTGGCAGTCTCCGACAGTTGCTAAATGGAAGTAAGCTAATGTTTAAGACTGTAAGAGTGAAAATTCAGAATGGACTGAGGAGAGAGCCGCTGAGTTAAAAGGGGGGGAATGTAAAGGAATATTGATTTATTGAATGTAAAATTGCAGAAAAGGTTGAAAATTGATATTTGCATAGAAAAAAAGTGTACACTAGACAACAGATGGCAGTAGCGCTTGGCGTAGGCGGTAGTCGCCAAGGATAATGTACCGAAACAATGATATTTGGTCCATGGATGTCTAGCGTGAGTCTGGTATATAAAGGCCCAAAACGATGATTTTCGTTGGAGCTGAAACAAACAAGTGATTATAATAGTGTATCAAGTTTTGAGGAATATATGGTAATGTATTGTTTATCCATTTGGACGTTTTCTTGTGTGATGTAACGTTGGTTGCCACTAACTTTTTGATGTTACAGTGAATTATATGTTGTGTTTGACATGTAAATCTTTGTGACTTGGGTATTATACTGTAAAATGCAGTGATTAGTGATGAGTAGTCTTGATGAAGTGTTGTATGGCGAGTCTTTGCTTTTGTGCAATGCGTCCGTAATTTGTTAATGTTCTGTTTGTGACTTTAATTTCCTTACTGATTGTTATTAAAGTACATTTTAAGTTATAGTGGGTTGTCACTGTTTCCTGATATATTCTCCTCGTAAATCCTTACCATAGAGAGTTTTGTTTTTTTAATGTTACAATATATACAGTATATATATATATATATATATATATATATATATATACAGTATATATATATATATATATATATATATATATATATATATATATATGTATATATATTGTATACATGTACATAGTACTACACCTTTTTACCCTTTTAGAAGAGGATGGTTTCTCTATGTGGTTTCTCAGCAAGTTCTGGGAATGAATTTGCCCTTTTTCCTTAAGCACATGATGGTACCAACTTACAGCTTGGTGGACTGAAGGGCGTCTGGATGCAGGTGAACTGCTGACCTCAATAGAAACTACGGGTCGAGAGCTGTAGTAATAAAACACTGCTGATGTAATCCTTGAGTGATTGCAGATTACTCTCCTTGATCTTAGTCCCTTCCTTACTAAGACTGAACACATGATTTAATTTGTCATACAAAGACAAAAAGAAACATCTGATGCAACACTGGTTCATTAGAATTTAATCGCATTTTTAGTTTTCTGTAAAAGAAAACTATTGAGACGGTTTTGTCTGTCCGTCCGCACTTTTTCTGCCCACACTTTTTCTGTCCGCTCTCCGACCTTAGAAACTACTGAGGCTAGAGGCCTGAAAATTAGTATGGTAAGCATCCACCCTCCAATCATCAAACATACCAAATTGCAGTCCTCTAGCCTCAGTAGTTTTTAATTTCATTGAAGGTTACAGTAGCCATAATCATGCTTCTGGCAACGATGTAGGATAGGCCACTACTATACTGAGACCAGCGAAAGACAGATCTTTTTCGGTGGCCTTGATTACACGCTGTACAGAAAACTCGATTGCTTCGGCCCATTTTTAACTTGTTTACGTCGCTCCTGATTCAGTATCGCCCTAGATCAGTTCTCTCTCAGAAAATCTCGCCTTTTCCTGTGCAGATGTCTAGAATAAGCGTGAGTTTTTGTATCTTTGTGTTAGTAATCAGATATGAAATTGCAAGTAATCATCATGTGAACATTAAAACAAAATCTTTTCCAGCTAACTTTACATCAAACCGTGGTGAGACCAAGTATTTTGACTATTTTGCACAAAGCCTATATATTGGTTGTTGAAGCTCATACGTAGGACTGACCCAGAAGATGGAACAGAGCTTAAACGAAGTGCACAAAGCCTATATATTGGTTGTTGAAGCACTTACGTAGGACTGACCCAGAAGATGGAACAGAGCTTAAACGAAAGCCATAAACTCTTTTGATTGTGATTGACAGTTACCTGTTATACATGGCAGAGCGTATACATACGAATACAAATAGCAGTATTAACATTCAATTTCCTGATATAGGTCACGTGAAAGAGTCACGTCTTGGTATTTAACACCAGGTCAAGGACTTTCTTTTTAGTTGCCCTTCAAGGCGAGCAATTGCATGTTTTGAAAGGTAGAAAGACTGGGGGAGGGTGAGAAGGTGTTGCCCATAAGTTCTTTAGTATGTGAGATATATTAGTCCATTAGGCTTATTGCTAAGTAAATGTTTAAAATCTCTGCTTTTGAAACCGTGCAAGATGAGTCAGTCTATAAGGCAAGGTTAGGTTTATCATCCTGCTTCTAAAAGTTACTTTCACCATTCGTCCTACGTCTTTGAAACTCAAGAATTAAGGTCAGGTGCATTCATGAACAGGAACACAAAAGCAGCATTAAACTAGGATATTACACAAACAAACGAGACTATTCAATTCCTGAAACTATGAAAAGAAGTGTTGGAATGAGCTGCCTTTGAAACTAGCTCTGTCAAAAAGAAAATGAACATTGTATGGAAGGGCCGCTGCAAATCCTCTTAGAATAATGGCCAATGTTATATTTTGAAAGACTGACGCCCTGAATATCATTGAATTGAATTAATTGTTGGTTGTAGATTGCAACCTTCTTCATTACCTCTTCTCTTTACATCTACCTGTTCTGTATAACGTAACCTCAATAATAGAATAAAGGCTATATGGCAATGAATCATCAGCAACTAGTAGTAATACCTCCTGGCCATTTCTATTCTCTTTCTACAGTGGTCTATGGTTTTTATGTTTGTTTATATGGTGTTTTTACGTTGCATGGAACCAGTGGTTATTCAGCAACGGGACAAACGGCTTTACGTGACTGCTGAACCACGTCAAGAGTGAACTTATCACTAGAAATACACCATCTCTAACCCCTCAGTGGAATTCCCGAGAATCGAACTCGTTGCCACAGAGGTGGCAGGCCAATACCATACCGACCACGCCACTGAGGCGCTTACAGTGGTCTATGGGACAGGCAACTCGATACCCTTCTCTAGCCCAGTCCGGCTGGAAACCGGGAGAGAAACTGAAACTTGTCCTTAAAAAAAAGCAACTTGCCAGTCTCTCCAAATAATAGATTCAGAAGAGATGGTGGCAATCGGGTGTCATTGCTGACTGACAGCCTCTGAACTTTCCAGTTACTTGTTTGGTTGTTCAAGGGAAAGTTAAGATCTCTTATAACAAGATTCATTCATCCTTGTCTATATGCAAGTTGCCCCCTTTGAAACTGACAGCATCCATTCTCTAGAAAGCTATCTCTGCTCCCATTAGCTGTTGGAATTTAGCCCCCACAGGGCATGGGCAGAACTTACCTGGAATTTTCAAAGGAGCAGTGACCAGCGGCTTGCCCTCAGAAGTACCTTAGACCTAGGAGAGGTCAGAAACTCCTGTCTACCTCGCCCTGCAGACAACACTTCGCCCCTTTCTGCTCCCCTGCCTCCTCTGGGGAAATCCCAAGTATTTTTTATACATCCATAGTGCACAGAAATATCAGCAGATAAGAAACTTTCCAGTCCCAGGATTTCCAGGTATTGTGAGAATAAATTCCAGTTCAGCCAGGGAATTGATTTGCCTTTTGTCTGTATTTCATTTCCATTCTTCCAAGGCGACTTCTCCTTCCTTTGTTTAGCTTCTCATTCCCCCCATCTTAGTTCAAATGCTGTGATTACTCCCCTTGTGATACGAGTAAACATCCCCTAGTAAATTCAAGTAATGAAATAGTTCTCTCTGTGTTACTTTCATCCCCCCTGAGTGGCCTTTAAACTTTTGATTGAAAGAAAGTAGTGTGTAATGCTCGCCCACGTGTGCCCCCCGCCTTATGCCAGGATACCATCTCTTTGCAGACAAACACCGTGCCTGATTGTGGTAGAACTTGGGAACCCTTTGGAGTAAGCCTTGCATTTTCAATAACCCGTTTGCGCAAAATTCTGAACGCTGTACCTGGTTGCCCCCAGCCACATGTTTCGGTGGATCTACAATCAACCACCTTATTAGTTCCTGGACCTATGTAAATTAACATAAATATAGTGCATTTAAATCTAGAGTCCAGCTTTTATGTAAATTCCTCTTTCCTCAGTAATATTGGCCTTCTGCCATAGTTTTTTTCCTCTTCTTTGTTGTGACCTCTCGTTCCTCCATTTAAGGCCAATTTTTTAAGAGTTAGACTACGTTTTCTATGAGTGAACGAGCAGTTCAGAACAATATATATATATATATATATAATATATATATATATATATATATATATGTGTGTGTGTGTGTGTGTGTGTGTGTGTGTTGTGGGTGTGTGTGTGTTTGTGTGTATATTGTGTGTGAATTATACGTTTGGGGATGTACAGAAATGAGATAGTCTGTCTGTTCCTATTTATATATGCTTTATCCCACAAGAAATCATGGATCCAGAGGGTGTAAAACCTTCCAGGTCCTGATCTAAACAATTTTGGAAATTATTTTTGAAACAGAAATCTTGGCAATTTTGGAAATGATTTTTGAAACAGAAATCAAGGCAATTTTGGAAAGGATTTTTGAAACAGAAATCAAGGCAATTTTGTAAATGATTTTTGAAACGGAAATCAGTCTATCAAAACGAAGGTAAAACTACCGTGAATATTGCAAGTAAATTGAAATATTTTTTGAGTATTTTTTCTTTTGTCCTCAGGAAGTCTTTGTAAGTTATTACACCAAACCTTCTACACACTGGTTGCAATGCTCCACAGGCGACCAACATAGAGAGAGAGAGAGAGAGAGAGAGAGAGAGAGAGAGAGAATACTCTTGAAAAACGATCATAAACGCACGCTTTATGTAAGGAGGTCAGGTGACATTGACTCACTACATTTTCTCTGGAAAAGCAAGCACACAGTTTAAATTTCTGGATTTTTCTTCCCCGCATATTTTGAGACCTGCTTTCATCGCCGCAAGCATTGAGTTGCCCTGCGGTCGCCGTTTTCCAGCTCGTGGAGACACCAAACACTTAAAGGAAAGGAAATTGAATATTGCGTTGGGTTAAGTTAGGCTATGTGCGTGAAATTGATCGCGGTTAACGAACTTCCGACGGAATGTGGCATCGTACTTCCTGGCGGGACTTGGCGTTGTTTTTTTTAGATTACGCTGGCCTTATGCCAGCACGGGCTCTTGCTCCTAGAGCAGCCCTTAGGCTACTTGGCGTTCTGACTTGTCGCTGGAATGTTGCTGCAGGACTTGGTGTCATTTTATTGTGACAATTTTTTAGCAGTTCGGTGAAGTACTTTAAATTTTATTTTAAGAGTTTGGCATTTTGTTGTACGTACGTATTTTATACATACATACATGTGATAATACACACACATATACACACACACACACACACACACATATATATATATATATATATATATATATATATATATATATATATATATATATATCTATATATATATGTGTGTGTGTGTGTGTGTGTGTGTGTGTGTGTTTGTGAATGTTTGTTTGCTTGTGTGCGTGTAGATTGAATAAGTCCACCTGGTTGTACCCATAATACAGTTCAGCAAATGATTCAAGACTGATAATCCACAACCTTAGACGAGTCAATCAAGTACACTGATGAGAACACCGTTCTGTGTCAATATGCAAACTTTAGAAATTTGCATTTAAGAACAAGTTGCTTGCACAAAGCAAAATGGTAACAAACTCACGAGAGAGTATCGGACTCTTATTTCCTAGACGAATGAATATCGTAGGTAAAATAATTAAAGTTGAAAATAGACTCTGTCATATAGGCCTATCCATCCGGTCTACAGGATATATCAGTTGAACGAGATTGTATCGACAGCCTTATGAAGTATTGGTTCGGCCAGCGCGGAATCAGAGGAATTTATTTCTGGTGATAGAAATTCATTTCTTGATATAATGTAGTTCGAATCCCACAATAAACTGTAGGTCCCGCTGCTAGGTGACTAATTGGTTCCTAGCCACGTAATTAAATATCTAATCCTTCGGGCCAGCCCTAGGAGAGCTGTTAATCATCTCAGTGGTCTGGTAAAACTAAGATATACTTAACTTATTAAAGATATACTTAACTTATTAAGTATTACATGACAACGAAACTAAATTAACTGCTACTGTAATTTATAAGAAACCCAGATCTTTCAGGACACCCAGTTCGTAATTCCTTTCGTAATACCTATAAATACTCCCAGATATCTACAGGTAAATACTGTAAACTTGAAGACGTAACAAAACAAGAGCTAATCTCAGGTTCCACGAAATCCAGGACGCTGGAACAGGGGCGTTGGGAGGATAATAGGATACCACGCTAGACAAAAAAAAAAAAAAAAAAAAAAAAAATAGTTTGAGCTGGCCCTATGCCAGCAGCAGCCCTTGCCTTAAGACGACACTTAAGGAACCTATGATAAGACGTTAAAGGGTTTAATGTAAAAGGCCAAGTGCGGACCTATGGACAAGGTCCACCAACCGAGACAACCGAAATAATCCTGGAAGCCGATGCAAAGACAACTTCCAGGAGCGTCTCCAAATGCTTCTGTCGGCGTTGGACGCTGGGTACCTGGTGCAAGGGGCAGTCGGGTACAGTGAACCTTCGAGTACGAGAACTAGACCTGAACCTTCCAGTGCCAGAACTAGACCTGAACCTGTCGACGTGCCTGAACCGAGACCTGAACCTTCCAGTGCCAGAACTAGACCTGAACCTTCCAGTGCCAGAACTAGACCTGAACCTTCCAGTGCCAGAACTAGACCTGAACCTTCCAGTGCCAGAACTAGACCTGAACCTTCCAGTGCTAGAACTAGACCTGGCCCTCCCATTGCCAGAGCTAGACCTTAACCTTCCAGTGCCAGAACTAGACTTAAACCTTCGAGTGCCAGAGCTAAACTTTCCAGTGCCAGAGCTAGACCTGAACCTTCTAGTGCCAGAACTAGACCTGACCCTTCCAGTGCCAGAACTGGACCTGAACCTTCTAGTGCCAGAACTAGACCTGAACCTTCCAGTGTCAGAACTAGACCTGAACCTTCCAGTGCCAGAGCTAGACCTGAACCTTCTAGTGTCAGAACTAGACCTGAACCCTTCCTGTGCCAGAGCTAGACCTGAACCTTCCAGTTGCCAGAACTAGACCTGAACCTTCCATGCCAGAACTGACCTGAACCCTCCTGTGCCAGGACTAGACCTGAACCCTCCTGTGCCAGAACTAGACCTGAACCTTCCAGTGCCAGAACTAGACCTGACCCTTCCAGTGCCAGAACTAGACCTGAACCTACCAGTGCCAGAACTAGACCTGAACCTTCCAGTGCCAGAACTAGACCTGACCCTTCCAGTGCCAGAACTAGACCTGAACCTTCTAGTGCCAGAACTAGACCTGAACCTTCCAGTGCCAGAACTAGACCTGAACCTTCCAGTGCTAGAACTAGACCTGGCCCTTCCAGTGCCAGAACTAGACCTGAACCTTCCAGTGCCAGAACTAGACCTGAACCTTCGAGTGCCAGAGCTAGACCTGAACTTTCCAGTGCCAGAGCTAGACCTGAACCTTCTAGTGCCAGAACTAGACCTGACCCTTCCAGTGCCAGAACTGGACCTGAACCTACCAGTGCCAGAACTAGACCTGAACCTTCCAGTGCCAGAACTAGACCTGACCCTTCCAGTGCCAGAACTAGACCTGAACCTTCTAGTGCCAGAACTAGACCTGAACCTTCCAGTGCCAGAGCTAGACTAACCTTCTAGTGCCAGAACTAGACTGAACCTTCCATGCCAGAACTGACCTGAACCCTCCTGTGCCAGAACTAGACCTGACCTTCCAGTGCCAGAACTACCTACCTTCCGTGCCAGGCCTAGACCTAAACCCTCCTGTGCCAGAACTAGACCTGAACCTTACCGCCAGTGCCCGTATGAACCTTATACCTGACCCTTCCGTGCCAGAAAACCTAGACCTGACCTCCCCGTGCCAGAAACTACCTGCCTTCCAGTGCCAGACTAGACCTGACCTTCGTGCCAGGAACTAGACCTGACCCTTCCAGTGCCGAACTAGACCTGACCTTCGCCAGTGCCTGACCAGATGACCTCCTTGTGCCAGAACTAGACCTGAACCTCCAGTGCCATGAACTAGAACCTGACCAAAACCTTCCATGCCGGAGAGATTAGACTGAACCTCCCAGTGCCAGAACAAAGACCTGACCCTTCCTGCCAGGAACTAGACCTGACCCTTCCAGTGCCAAACTAGACCTGAACCTTCCAGTGCCAGACTATACCTGTCTACCTCCTGTGTCCGGAACTAGACCTAACCTTCCAGTGCCGATGAACTCCACCTGACCTGACCCTTCCAGTGCCAGAACTAGACCTGAACCTTCCAGTCTTGGACAGACCTGAACCTTGCCAGAACTAGACCTGAACCTTCCAGTGCCAGGACTAGACCTGACCCTTGTCCAAACCAGACCTGACACTCCGTGCCAGGAACTAGACTGAACCTTCCTGCCGGAACTAGACCGACCCTTCCAGTGCCAAACTAGACCTGACCCTTCCAGTGCCAGAACTAGACCAAGACTAGACCTGAAGTGCCAGACTAGACCTGACCCTTCCAGTGCCAGAACTAGACCTGACCCTTCCACCAGACCTGACCCTTCCGAGCTCCATGGAATACCAAGATAGACCTAGAGAACTAGACCTAATCGAGTTGCTCTTGGAACTCTATTTTTCACCGAAGGCCTCGAGCTTCCATGAGATGAAACAGATAGATGTAGAGGCTATCTCTTTAAAAAAAAAAAAAAAAAAAAAAAGGAAGAGACCCAGAGAAGGAAACACGAAAAATGTCAAGAGAAAAGATTGGCGAGATCCGTCCGCTATATTTGTAGAGTTCCAAAACTTTCATGTTTTAAGGACGCAAGAAGACTCGTGTTCTCTTTCTCCCTCCCTTCTGCATAGTGATAAATGCACGTACAGTCAAAACAATAACCGAAGTAAGATTTCACATCTTACGGTGGCTTAATATTCGATTACGAGATAAATAATTTGATTGGCCGTTTGCTGAATAGACACCTGACGTGGGGAGAATTATATATAAAGTCAATCATAAGAATGATAATTTGGTACCATCACTTTCTCGTGATCTTTAAATGCAAAAATAAAGTTCACAATAGTATGGAATGTAGTATATCGTTCAATACAGGTAGCTTTCGCCAATTTGATCAGGCTGAAGAGGTCAACTTATTAAGTTGGAGAAAACTACCTGTAATTTAACAATATGCCACATAAATACTAGCAGGGATTTTACTTTTACAATCATAAGAATCTTATAAATGCTGTGAATTTGAAGGGAGGAATAGAATGACTGGTCAAACAGTAAATGTCAGAAATAGATCATTACCTAATAGTGCAATACAGCAATTAATGCAGTTTGTATTCAACAGAGCCACAAAAAACAACTTATTGCATATCACCCTTAAGGTAGCCATCATCGCTTTAGCAGCCACGGTCCTCCGCTCGATTTATTCGGTTCTTTTTCCTTCTCTTAATGTCAAACTGCTCCAGCAACAAACAAACAAAAGAACAAACAAAACTCGGTTTTAAAGACATCCTTCAACCCCAAGAAGGATTAAAATATGCCTCTAAAACGGGTTTTACTTTCTTTATTTGTAACTACTGACACGTACAGAGTGTCGTAATCCATCCGGGTTCTAGCTACCACCCACCCATCCACGGGCCCCATGGATCCCCCACCCCCTTTCCAGGCATTCGGCCTGGACTCTCCGCGGCGCCTTATCGCCTCCAAATCTCCTGGACGCAAGAGAGCAAAAGGGGAGGGGCCGATGGCCATCCGATCCGGCTCATCCCACGTGACCCTGATACCAGACACCGAAGCGGCATAAGCTGCCCTGCTCCTACTACGTCTACCGGTGCTACTCCAGCAACACTTCCAGGCCTGGAATGATTCTCTCCCTTCCATCACCTCTTCCTTCTTTCCATTCCAGCGGAACGGGTTCCAGTGACTCGGAGGGAAAGTGGAATTTGTTTCCCAATGACTCAGAAGGAGAGAGAGGAAGAGAGAGGAAGGAATGATGGAGAGAGAATTTTTTTATCTTCCAGGTTCATCCAGTCTTCCTCCTGCATTCAGTGTCACGAAGACAAAACCATGACCATGCTCAAGCAGGGTCATGGAAAGGTAATGGTTTTACTTTAAAAAACCAAAAAACCTGGAAGTTGCTTGCGTTTTACCTGTGTCGTATGATTCCTTTTAGCTCTCTCTCTCTCTCTCTCTCTCTCTCTCTCTGTATATATATATATATTGTATATATATATATATATATATATATATTATATATATATATATATATACTTCCTGGAAAGCTTGTAACTTGTATTGAATAAATAGCTAGCTCCGCCAAATAACATCTTGTTTAAAAGAAGTCCTATTACTATTGTAGACATATGCAGTCATGCATATATTTATAAAATGTCTGCACGTATATGCCGACGGATATGTTTATCAAAACCCATTTCCACTCAGAGGGATGATAATACTCCCGTTTTCATAAAATGTTAGGGGCTAATGTTACTAACCAACACCTTCTCCAACCATGTCTGCCATCCACCAGTCAATCCAACCGAGGACCTGTGCTTGGGTCAACCGTTTGTAGGACTTAATTGAGGTCGAGTCAGGTAACTGAGGTAAGTGGTCTGTCTTCCTTTCCTTTTCACAAAGATCGGAGTCTTATAACCCTGGTCGTTCTGAATCAAGTGCGGATGACACTTTGAAAGTACTGTTCTCCATACACACAATAATATACGTATATATATATATATATATATATATATATATAGTATATATATATATATATATATATATATATGTGTGTGTGTGTGTGTGTGTGTGTGTGAGTGATATATATATATATATATATATATATATATATATATATATATATATATATATATATATATATATATATATATATATATATATATATATATATAAATATATATATATATATATATATATATATATATATATATATATATATATATATATATATATATATATATATATATATATATACATACATACATATATATGTGTATGTGTATTTCTCTATATATATATATATATATATATATATATATATATATATATATATATATATATGTATATATATATATGTATATATGTATATATATATGTATATATGTATATATATATGTATATATGTATATATATATGTATGTATATATATATAATATATATATAGATATATAGTATATATATATATATATATATATATATATATATATATATATATATATATACTGTGTGTGTGTGGGAGTTTATACGTATGCACGTAAAGGCCTATCCACACTAGAAACAGTATTTAGAATCAAAGTTTGCAGACAGTTTGCCAATTTTTTTTCCCAACAAAGCGTTTCCTAGCCTAGCCACAGGCAGGCCATTAAATCCACATATCCAGTTACTGGGCAGGCCTAACATTGCTTAACTTCGTTGATCGATCACCTAGATGTGCAGTGAACGTATTATTATTGCCTATCTCAATAAATACACTGACACACAAATATACTTTTATTATTATGTAGTATATTATATATTAAGTATTTATATATATTATAATATATATTATATTATATATTTATAGCATATATAGTAATATAAGTATAGTAATATTATATTATATATTAATTATCTATTTTATTATGCATTATATTATTCTTATTATTATATCGTAAGATTATATATCTATATATATATTCTATATAATATATAATCATCGATTCCTATTAAAGTAATTTCTTAATAGGTTTTAAATTAAAAGTCAATTGCTATGCCTGCATCTTTCGTTAATTTATAAATTATAAAGGGTTCTTCTCTATTTTTCTGATTATTTGTTTTCTCATTTAACCAAGATCCCTGAAAAGGAATCTAGAAAAAAAACTAGAGGCTAAAGCAGCTCCAGGACTCATGCAGAAGAGTGTGATCCTAGAAACGGCGCACATAGTATAAGAAAAGTGATGGACTCCTAGGGAGGCAGGATGCAACCCGGAACCCCACGCTATAAATACCACACAGTTGAATTGGAGGACTGTGATAGAGCAAAAAAAAAATTAATAATAATAATACTGTTAAAAAGAATGGCAGAATTAAGCGAGTTGATTTTATATATTATTTTTCTATTTTCCTTACAATTCGCTTCTCAGGTTCAGCGATATTTCTGAGTAACTGGCCAATATTCATATTGAGAATTTTCAAAAAATTATAAATGCTGAAGGTGATCTTTTATTAGAACAAGATATCAGGTCGTGATACCAGCTATACCAGCACCAATACCAGCCCTAAACCAAAGACGACCCCGGCCCGGAACTGTACTACGCCTACTGAATAATACCGGCACTGACGACGACCCCTGCTTGACCTGGACCTGATACCCTGTTCTAATAAAAGATTACCTTCAGCATTTATAATTTTTTGAAAATTCCCAATATGAATATTGGCCAGTTACTCAGAAATATCGCTGAGCCTGAAAAGCGAATTGTAAGGAAAATAGAAAAATAACGTATATAATCAACTCGCTTAATTCTGCCATTCTTTTTTAACAGTATTTGCCTAAAGAGGGTACTTCTACAATAATAATAATAATAATAATAAAATAATAATAATAAAATAATAATAATAATAATAATAATAATAATTTGTGAGAGTTTCCAATGCGTCTTGTAACTTCACGGAATCGTTCGCGTATCTCTGGATATTCTAGGTTTAGTCAGTCAAAAGGGTATTTCCCCAATTCGTTCTTCCTTTCTTCAAGTGAACAGCCTCATGATTTAGGCAACAGCCGGCATTGTCAAGGTATTGCCAAACACTCATAGTTAAAAACAATTATCAGTGTCTACCGTTAAGAGCTGCATCATCGTAACATCTTTTACGACCATTGCAATAAAAGTAATTTTTTATTGGTTTACCGATAAATAAAACTATCCATTGATTATATATCAATTTCCACTACTATGGCTTTGATGTACGCATATATAGCACACACGCTTTATATACGCACACACACACACACACACACACACACACACACATATATATATATATATATATATATATATATATATATATATAAGAGAGAGAGAGAGAGAGAGAGAGAGAGAGAGAGAGAGAGAGAGAGAGAGGTTACATTAGAATGATAACGAAAAATGAGAAAAATTGCAAAATTATTCACCCTTTACGGGGAGCTCACTGTTTGTACTCAAAGCACGTACTCTTAGATTGGCTGCAAGTCGGTTTTTTTTTCCTATCATAAAGCATGAAATTCTAAATTTCCATTTCGAACCCAAAAACCATTTCTTTGAAATCAATACACCATTGCCCTCTCAGTCTAAAATCAATCAATTTCAAGTAAGACGAGCGAATTTCGTAGGATGAAAATTGAAGTTTGGAAACTACAGAAGGTGAATGAAGAGTGGTTTCAAAACTGAAAGCTCAGAAGTGGTAGTAGATGATAATGATTGGTTAGCAAGGACAGAGGGATGAGATCTTGACGATTATGCGGAGTTGTCTTGCACTTATAATTGGATGGGGAAGGATGCTAAAACAAGATGTTATGCAGTGCGATTGCAGGTTTGGTGATTAAAAGAAAAAGATTACAACTTCCTCGGTATGCAGTTGCGCTGTGGAAGAGTAAATGGTACACATGAATACAAGAGGTAAAAGAGGAAAGACGGATAAATATAGGAGTTTTAGAAGTTACTTAAGTATAAGATGTGGATCTTTGGAATCTTGGATAGTACTGAAAAAAAGTCTTTCACCAAGGGAGAGTTTTTTTTTTATGTACAGCAGATTTTGGAAGAGATGGAGGATTGTTTGTTTGTATGGTGTTTTTTACGTTGCATGGAACCAGTGGTTATTCAGCAACGACCAACGGCTTTACGTGACTTCCGAACCACGTCGAGAGTGAACTTCTATCACCAGAAATACACATCTCTCACTCCTCAATGGAATCGAACCCGGGACCACTGAGGTGAGAAGCAAACACCAAACCAACCACGCCACTGAGGCGCTCAGATGGAGGATTGAATGATGCAAAAGTTGAAGGTGTTTCTGTGCATTTCACAGCAGGTTCAGAAGGGTTTCTTGAGGATATTACGTGGGTAATTGTAACGTCGAAGAAGGGAAAGCTATCAGGAGCAGATATGGCTATATGTGAAATGCTATTTTATGGCAGTGAAGATGTGACTGAGTGACTGACCAGGGTGTGCAAGTTGTACAACAGGGAAAGGGAGAACTATTTTTTTTATCATGTTTTTGCGAAATATTAGAAGTTTTACTTCGTACTTTGGATGGGAAAGATTAAGTAACTAATTAGATGACATTAAATTCCAAGAAGGATTGTTCTAAACGTATTTTCAATTTAATGCCAAATATGGTTTAAGAAATTTTTTGCAGTTCTACAAATTGTCCATCTAAACTCGCATCAAACAATGAAGACCAAAACGCAAAAAGTGCTGGGAAATGGTGCCCTTTATTCTGTGTGATATCTGAGATGGAATGTTTCGAAAATCTCTACAGCCTTTACGGGACAAGCACGCAGCTCTTCTCCCCGCAGTGTCTGTCAGACCATTGATATTCTTAATCACGTCAAACCCGGCCCTTAATAAAAAAAAAAAAAAAATGCTACTAAATCGTACACTCAGGACGTCTTCTGCAGTAGGCTTATTGCTGAACCCATATTACTGCGCTACTAAGCCATTTCTGAGGCCAGAATGTGACAACCCCAACCATAAGCCTGATCAAGTGCCTTAAAGACTTGTTCAGATCGTAATCCGAGACCACAGGGAAAAGGTCTCCATGAGCTAATAAGAATCTCAGGAGACATCAATACAAACCAAGAAAAGTACCAGAAGTGCAGCCAACGAAGGCCAATTTGACAAAAAGTTACTTTTAAAAAAATCAATTCTAATTCCTTGGATACCGTAGGCCAACCCAGCTAGTTCAGATGAAGATTAGAAAAGATGTTTTTCCGGTTTTTTTTTTACAAAGATGAGTATCGTACAACTTCATAAAGCATTCTGACTCCATAAACCAGCTAGGATGCAGCCCAGTGACCCACAGTCCTCACTTCTGTTAATAATGAAGAGTTGCTTAAATTTGTCTCAAGGTTCCTCCCTGAGTGAAGCTTACGCCACTCAGCGCAGCTTGGAAAATCCACTTGAAATGATCTGGGAAAAGTCACAGTACTGCAACGCATGTTTGAGATTTCCCCATTTCTAATCGAGGTCCACGGTTGCTTTTTTTGTTTGTTTGTTTGTTTGCTTGTAGGGTGTTTACGTTGCATGGAATCAGCGGTTATTCAGCAACGGGACCAACGGCTTTACGTGACTTCCGAACCACGTCGAGGGTGAACTTCTACCACCAGAAATACACATCTTTAGCTAACCCCGCAATGGAATGTCGGAGAGTCGAACTCGCGGCTACCGAGGTGGCAGGTCAAGACCATACCGATCACACCACTGAGGCGCTGGTCCACGGTTGAGGGAGTTGAATCAAAGTAAAAAAAAAAAATACTCGAGTGCAGCCATCAAACCAGGAAACCAGAATTAGCCTGAGGCTATCTCTGTATAATGAAGTTTCGTGAATTCTTGGAAAGATCTCTACCTCCCTGACGAAATGTTGATAACTTCGGGAATTATACTTGAAATAACTTATGTGATCTGTGACACTGGGTATCAAAATTTACGCAGATACTTTGTGGTGTTAATGAAAAACTTCAAAGATAATAACCAACAGTATAAGAGGAATGAAACAAACAAAGGATAAATTTTGACGTCAAGAATCAAATTGTCTGATTCTCCAATAAATTATTTCATAAGCCTTCATAAAAATGTTTAAATGTATATTATTCAATGAGCCGTACCTATGTTAAAAGTCTCGCACCCACACACACATCCCCCCCCCCCCCCACCTCTCTCTCTCTCTATCTCTCTCCTCTCTCTCTCTCTCTCTCTCTCTCTCTCTCAACGCATTGCCTTCATCATAATAGTAGCGATAGCAGTAGCATATCTTTACTAAATTAATGAAAGTGACCGTCCCTTTCCACTCTCTCTCTCTCTCCCTCTCTCTCTCTCTCTGATAGGTGTATCCGCTTTATCTTAAAACTGGAATTTTCCGCATGCTTTATTAATTTGATATGAAGAATACGTGAAAACTACTGTATTTTATTATAAGGAGTGCGTCGTATTTCGCGATGCAACAACTAGTAATATAAGTATTTCGTATAATTCATGAAGAATGATACATAAACTATTATTATCATTATTATTATTATTGCATCCGCCACCAATGTTGCCGTTTCATGGCATACAACATTGCTCCCATAAAAACCAAAGTGTATCTCAAAGACAGGCTCAACTCTGGACATCAGAATAGCCCTTGTATACATGACTGGTATCGTGATGGAGGTCTTTGGTGTCAGTTCGAACGAGTGCCCAGGAGAATTTGCCTCGATGCCCTAACAATATCACAATGCCCGCATCCACCCCTCTCTCGCCTTCGGGATGAAGCACCATCGAGATAAGAATGGGGAAGAAGGGAGATAAGAATAGGAATAGGAGATACGATGCTGGAGATTGGTAATTGGCGAGAGCGGATGGCGGACAGGAGATGGGGATTATGGTGTACCAGTCAAGAATAAGGCTGATGATTAATAGGGATCCAGGCAAGACGGAATAAAGGCCGGGGAGGAGGGGGAGGATTGGTAGGAGGAGGAGGGGAAGGAGGAAGAGGAGGGGAAGGATGAGAAGGAGGGGAGGAGGAGGAGGAGGAGGAGGACGAGGAAGAGGATTGAGCGAGGAGGAGGAGGAGGAGGAGGACGAGGAAGAGGATTGAGAGGAGGAGGAGAAGGAAAAGGGACTGGTGTCGAAGGATGGCAGGAGCATGGCCACCGAGAGAGCGAGTGAGAGATCGGTGGCCATGGCAGGAGACGCAATGAAGAGGATGGTGGGTGAAGGGGGTGGGGAGGTGTTTAGGGGGAGGAGGGGCGGGAGAGGAGAGAGAGAGAGAGAGAGAGAGAGAGAGAGAGAGAGAGAAGGAGGAGTTAAGTCGAGTGAGAGGAAAATGAACAGGCTACGACGAGAGTGACTGAAACGGAGGTCAGTTGACTCTAAGACATTTGTGCGTGAACGTGTGCGTCAGGAACGGCTACCAAAGACGCGAAAAGAAACCAGTCACCGACTCGACAAAGTTAAAAAAAAAAGGGGGGAAAAAAATTAGAAAATCGGACGGTGTTATATTGATTCCGATTCCGCGTCCTAAGAGTTTTCTTTCGTCTGATCGACAGGACGTTGTTTATAGTATAGTTAGGAAATTGCTTGAAGTTGCATTCAACTGCACGGGACAATAAACGCCCAATTCGGTTCTACGTAGACTGACCAGCTGATTGCTATACAGAATGAGCTGTCCGTTCGCCAGGGAAAATGGGTATGTCTTAAGAAAAAAATTTACCGCGATTTTTTCTTTTTTACTCTATTTTTGTGCTTTCAGAATGACGAGAGTTACATTAAAACTTTACTTCAGATTTGCATGATAATATAGCAGTGATGATACAAGTACCTCAAGGTCCTATGTTAGCTATTGTAAAGAAGATTAGCTGTATTTTTTTGCAGTAAATAACACCTAAAGTTCTGATTTGTTACATTGCACCTGTCATGAAATTCCTTAGCGTTAAAACAGCGTATGAGTATAGTGTCAGAAGTATTTCTTATATCAAAATGTATCTCTTTTGTAGTTGCATTTGAATGTAACTTGCTATTTTCTCTTATTCAGTGGGACATTAAAGCGTTCTAGAGAATGTCTGAAACTTTGCGTAGTCTGAATTGATTTATGACTGACATAACTCTGTCCTCTTTCGCTCTTATTGTTTGCAAACAATGTTTCCTAGTGCGGACGGACCTTTATATTCCTGCCAAGAAAGAGAGCTCTTTATTCCCACTGTGTCGGACTGTGGTGTACCTAAAAATAAAGTAGGAGACAAGTGTTCTCCATAAGATTATGTAGGCTATCTGCAATTTGTAAATAAGCACTCATGTGTGAATATACATTATACATGCGCATTTGTGCATTCAAGCGTGTGTTAAGTTGAATGTGAATTTCAATATATGCATATATATGTGTTTGTATGTGATATATTTATCATATATATATATATATATATATATATATATATATATATATATATATATATATATATGCAATTGTAATACCCACAACGCCCTCTTAACTTCTTGAATTCTAAGCTCTTTTTTGGCTATTACAATTGCATATGTATCTGGTAAAAGAGTGACCAGTAGATCTACATACATCCATATATACATACATACACAGACACATTATACACACACACACACACACACACATATATATATATGTGTGTGTGTGTGTGTGTGTGTGTGTGTGTGTGTGTGTGTGTGTGTGTGTGTGTGTGTGTGTAATAGATAATCAATACTCTATACGTAGGGATTGAACGCACGTATAAAATTACATTGCGGTTATTATGGGATCGATTTGACATTCTCCGGTGGTTCTTCATTTACAGTTGATGGAACGAGTCTCTCTCTCTCTCTCTCTCTCTCTCTCTCTCTTTGGCCTCGTATCGCAAGGGACAGCACGGTCAGTTCAGAAGCTGTAGGACGATCTGGGCGAGATGACCCAAGCAGTAATTGATGTACTCGGTTGCTAGGCGACTGTTGTTAGTCGTAGCTGGAATGGACAGAGAGAGAGAGAGAGAGAGAGATGACCCCAGTGCTCACTGCTCATTTAACCTTGAAAACGAAATGGTTTCTTGGAGTAATCATTATCCACACCAAGATGAAACCATTCATGACTCTCTCTCTCTCTTTCTCTCTCTCTCTCTCTCTCTCTCTCTCTCTCTCTCTCTCTCTCTCACGGCCGCGTACACGCACAAACACTCACACGAGCTGGCTGTGAATCCTACATTCTTTCGAAAAATAAATGTTTGGACATCTTGATTGCTTTGTTAGTTGGTTGGTCTAGATTACATTGGCCTTATACCAGCACGGACGCTTGTCCAAGGACGGGCCATGAGCTTGGTATGGCGTTAAGTTTAAAAAAGAAGTCTGGTCTGGAGCTGCGAGTCTGTTATATAAGTCAAAAGAATAATATATACGTACTACATAGTATCCTTCGTCTCTATCCTTCTGTAGTCTCGTCCTGCGTATGACGCAATCCTTCGAGACCATTTCTCGCACGGTTACAGGCCCCATGGGCGGGTACCATGGTAATTAATGGTGGGCACATCTCCCTCAGGCGACCCTAAAGTCTAGGACAACAATAACAGATTTTTTCCCATCCTAACATTCATCGTCTTTCTTAAATTACTTGATAATCTGGGTAACATATTAATGTACTTGCTATTTCCCTCAGAGATTCGTCAGACACCTCAAGAATTTTAGTATATAACATCAATAAATTAATCAGGAACCCTCTTAGAAATCATTGCAATAAAAATTTCACATCAATTCTACCTTAGAATTTTTCCTACTTAGACTCGACAAAACAGCTGAACAATGGTAACAAGAATTCTGACCGCAGCGACTCGGCGACTTGGGTAATAATGATGAGTTTGTGTGAAACGAACCCTTGAGTCATCCTCGAATGACTCTGGGATCTTCGCAACATTAATACCTTCGTTTGATAGGTTGCACAAGTCTGGACATTTCAATAAAGTTCCAGTCTCAAATTACGTTCCCTGTCGTCTTCACAGAACTGGTGGATTGGAATGTTACAGTTGCCCAGAAACCTTTTTGCTATTTCTGTTATGCCCCAAGACAACAAAGCAAACGATTTTGAGCCTCTCTCTCTCTCTCTCTCTCTCTCTCTCTCTCTCTCTCTCTCTCTCAAAACAGGAGCTTCCTCCGTGGGATGCTAATCACTAAACTGATATTCATTACAACGCGTCTGTGATATTATAATATAGATATATATATTATATATATATATATATATATATATATATATATATATATATATATATATATATATATATATATATATATATTGTATCTGAGACGCTCTGTGTTGTACGTCAATTTAGTCATCATTATCGCTGACGCGTATATATCGTACATATCTGGCGACTTGTAACTGCATCTGTGCCGTGAGGCTGTGCTTTAACTAAACGTAAAGAGATTGCTGTAACATTACTGACATGTGGCCTCAATAATGATGAGAGTAGATTGTTTTATCTTCTGTCTAATGAGCAGATGTAAGCTAACTTTGGTGGAAAAAAATAGCATTATTACAGACTAAAGAAAAAAATTTAAAAATCTTTATAAACATCCATAAATACTCAACTCACACGATGCTATTTTATCTGACTTTATTTGACTCCATTACATGTTACTCTTTATTAAACAGGCGATAATTTTCTCCAATTATTTTCATATATTTTTGCCAACTTTGAGGACTAACTTTGGTGGAAAAAAATAGCACTGGTACAGACTACAAAAATTAAGAAAAAAAAAATTATAAACATCAATAAAAAATCAACTCGCACGATGCTATTTTATCTGACTTTTCTGATTCCGTTACATGTTACTCTTTATTTAACAGACGATAATTTTCTCCAAGTATTTTCATATACTTTTACCCACTATGAAGCACCACAGGATTAGTTCACAGGAGAAGATGGATATCGAAACGAGATTTTTTTTAAAGGAGTTTTTTTATTTATTTTTTTCTTTTTTGCTGTCCACGAAAGATGAAGCGCTTATCAGTTATAATTTCCCATAGACGTAAGTCATTCTAGAGTGGATTCGATATCAAACAATAACTTTCTTGAGTTAATCATTCTTTTCTATAATAGAGTAGGTCTGGAAGCCTCCCAGGGTTTTTGTCGTTCTGTATTGAAGTGACAATAAAGACCCCCTTTTTATTTGAGTAACTTTGTGATTATTCTCTTTATATATCACTTTGAACTGTTGGCCAGATTGTTCACCAACATTGCTCTGTGTGCTT
>NC_087218.1:291534-391534 GCF_015104395.2 Macrobrachium nipponense
ACCCCTAAAGACAATTTGCAGATTGCTTTTCCCGACGTTCCGTGCTATGCTGTGTGTGTGTGTATGTGTGTGTGTGTGTGTGTGTGTTTGTGTGTGTAATGGGTAGTTAATATGTTTCTCGTCCAGCTGAAGCGTGTTTATGGTTGATTTTATTTACATAGTTGCCAAGCAGCTCAATCTTTATTGGCTTTCGGGTCGCACTATGATCCAATGGTGCTTGCTTGGAAGTTCACTTCAGTATAAAAACTTCTTTCCTCGACGTGCTTGTGACCCTTGAATCAATTTAAGTGTATAAAAAAACTACTTGGGGCATTATTTTATATACTTTTTTTTCATGCACTGAACGTGGTCCCCAAACGACGGCTTTTTATCATTACGACGCAGACGACTGTGAAGTTGAGATGGCAACTTAATTTATGCAAAATACTCCGATAAAAAAGGCCAGGCAACTCCAAGTACACAACAAGGGTTGTAACAGGAACTTTCTGGTTCGTGAAGTGGTTTCGGCCAGTTTCGTGATGGGAGTGAGCCTTAGGGCACCGCAAATAAGTATTATCATTATTATTATTATTTAAATAGTTTAACTAGACCACTGAGCTGACCATCAGCTCTCATAGGGCTGGTCCGAAGGATCTAAATGACATACTAGGTCTAGGCCAGAGTTCAGTATGATGATAGAATTGATGGAAATGAAACATAAAAACTGCACAAAGACAGATGCGGCAAATAAGTTTCGATGAACCATTCCATTCCTTGAACTGGGAGGAGGAAGAGAAGTTACCTGCCCCCCTGTCCTTTGCATTCAAAGAAGGAATGATGAGTTAAGCATATCCTAGTTTAACTAGACTACTGAGCTGATGAACAGCTCTCCTAAGGCTGGCCCGAAGGATTAGATTTTTTCTGTACGTGGCTAGGAACCCATTGGTTATTTAGCAACGGAACCTACAGCTTCTTGTGGGATCCGAACCACATCGTATCGAGAAATGAATTTCTAATCACTAGAAATAAATTCCTCTGGTTCCGCTTTGACGGGGAGCGAAATCGGGCTACCAGAGTGATAGGCGAGTACGCAACCCACTCCTCCAATGAGGAATTCAGATGATACTGATAAAGTCGTCGGCAATTTAAATCAAGAGGAATCTTCTCATATACTGAAGTTCAAAATTTACCCAGAAACGGGGCAAGGATTCTGTTAAGGACAATGTAAGCTTTGGTGGGAGGGGTTGATTTCTCTCTCTCTCTCTTATAAACATTTAACGCTCCGGGTACCTTGGAGCAGAGAGTTTAACGGTTCTTTCTTGAAGCGCCGCTGGCTACCCGCCATATAAAGATTAGATGTGTAGGTCTAGGTTCTCTGACTACGTAGTAGCTTGCCCGTGGTTCAGGTTTATGACTGACTGGAAGATGAGTTCCTATCTGGCCCAAATCGGCGTTGGGGGGTAGGGGGCGGGTGGGGGGGGGGGGAACCTTCCGGTCGTTAATGGGAAATACTGATCTTCTTTGAGGCAGTAAAATCTGGTATGCATTCTAGAAGTTACCAAGCGAGAGAGAGAGAGAGAGAGAGAGAGAATTTCTCTTTGGCCATTGGTATTACTCATTTGAAGCAAGATTACTCCATGTTTTACTTTTTGTCCATCAAAAGTCACTTCTGAAACCATATCAATTTGCTAATATATTTTCCCAAAGTAGAAAATTTGAATATAATTTTAATAATGTTGTTCTTTAGTGGATCTTTAGGGAGATGATTAACGTCTGCTCTGGAGAGAGAGAGAGAGAGAGAGAGAGAGAGAGAGAGAGAGAGAGATTAGAATATTATGAATGCTAAAATGAATTTCATTTCCAATTGCCTCTTCTTGCTAAACTATGCGTTACGTTCTAATTACTTCAGCATCTTTTTTCTCTTTTCGATAACTGATGTAATTTAAAAAAAAAATAAGATATCATTAAGATTGAAATATTTACGAAGAAGAAATACCATTCCAAGTGGTATAGAATGATATTTCTTCTTCATCAATATTTCAATCCTAATAACATCTTAGTTTTAAAAAGATTACATCAGGTATCGAAAAGAGATTAAAGATGCTGCAGCAATAACTTAACATAGCATATCTTAACAAGAAGAAGCAACTGGAACAAAAATACATTTTAGTGCTCATGATATTGCAATCTCTCTCTCTCTCTCTCTCTCTCTCTCTCTCTCTCTCTCTCTCTCTCTCTCTCTCTCTCTCTGCCAAACCAGACGGTAATCATCTTCCTAATGAGAAAACCGTTGTCTTGATCCACTAAAGAACAACATATACTGAATATTCACCCCAACCCCAGCTTTCTATCGGGGCTGAACTTGGAATTAAAGGGCATCGGGAGTGTCCCTATTCATCTCAGCGACCTCAAAAACTACGTATTAGACGCTAATATCTGTCATTATCGCTCATTTTTACATAACATCCCCTCCCACCCCAGCCCCTTTGGTGTCACTGATGTCTTATCACCACAGCATTCTTTTTCAGACAGTAAGTCATGTGTATGCCAAGTTTGGTGGAAATTGCTCAATGTGTTTCAGAGTTATGCTGGAACACACATACACACACACACACATGCGGCCAGGTTATCGATCGTAATTCCCCTTGGATGCGCGTTCTGCCCAAGTTAGAGTGAATTCGATATCAAACTATATTTGTAGTTTATTATTTGTGATCCGTTTATCTTTTATCTATCAATCTATACTTACACACACACACGCACGCGAGCACATTATATATATGTATATGTGTATATATATACATATATATATATATATATATATATATATATATATATATATATATATATATATATATATATATATATATATAGAGCTACAAATGTCCTTTAATATCTAATTCACTCTACCTCGGAATTAATATATTCCATATATGTTAAACGAAGGGGAATTTTTTAGTCGATAAAAAATGTCGGCTCATGAGCGCGAACTACGAATCCAACAAATTTAGGACGCACAGTGAAGCCTAGACCACACCACCACCGCAAGAGGCTCTATGTATGTATATGAATCACGGTAATGTGATATGACATATATATATATATATATATATATATATATATATAATATATATATATATACATATATAAATATATATATATATATATATATATATAATATATATATATATATATATATATATATATATATATATATATATACACACACACAATCCTGCCCTTCGTCATCTTAATAGTAACCGGTATTAACTACCCACTTACGTTGATTGCCGTATATACAGCAAACATGAGCCAAGTGGTGCACTGCTCAGCCCCTCTGCCTACCTTGGCTGATAACCTCTTCCAAAAATGGATGGTTGTGTTGCCACATCCCAGTGTAAAGATTCAAATACGTTCTTTTCCTATCCGAGCATCAACTCTTGTACTGAATGAACGCAATAAAACTCGTCTTACAACCTGATGACTTTATACGTCTACTACGTCAGGTTTACGAAGAGAGGCTCAAGGTCGAATGACCTCAGCCGCTGCTAAATTAGCCTACGTATTTGCGTCTTCTTAATCATTTGTTTATTGGAGATCTTTGATGCCCTTCCATAAGTAGTTATCTACTTGACTAAGTACCCAACTTCCCTACATTGTTAACAGCTCTTTTGACTTGTGTCTGACTCCAACAGCAGCAATGCAGCAATGGCAGCATTTGAAGCAGCAATGACGAGCCTTAGCGATAGTGAGGATAATAGTGATGATTATGGAAATAAGAAAATTCATGCACATACTTTACGAATGACTGACTGGAACTAAGCTTGTTTAAGAGAATAGATGCGACTCTTCAAAGAAACTTGACTACAAAATTGCTCTTGTTAATTTAAGAGAGGGTAATTAGATTTGCTGAGCAGACACTCTCTCTACACAAGATAAGAGGGACAGAAGCCTTGAATATTTTCTTCAAGATGTCCCCACATTATAATGACTTAATTACATTATCTAATTAGTTAATTACATTATCTAACCTATACTCGAAAAAGCAAAACGCTCGACGAGAGAGAGAGAGAGAGAGAGAGAGAGAGAGAGAGAGAGAAGGGGGCCACGAGGATAGTTCCAAGGCTTGTTCATAGCAGGGAACAAACAGCTAGAAAACATGCACTGAGAGCATAACCGATATCGACACAGATTACTAAACAGCAGAGGAGAAGTCCATATACGTTCAGATGAGCAAAGTCTTCATTTGCAGAAGTTATCTGAAACGTTTCTGTAACAAGCCCCCTGGGTAAACGTGTCCATCTCTGTTGGTTATCCAAGACTAAGCTACGGACCTTTCACGGTCTACATATATCTTTCTAGACCGCGGGGCCTTTCTACGGTGTCCGGATCTGGTTCACTTTATAGTGACTTTTTCTATATTTTCTATGGGCATGGTAAGCCTTATACTCTGTGCATTTCGGCTGAGATACTCCACTCGGCCAACGCGGAATCAGAGGAATTTATTTCTCGTGATAAAAATTAATTCCTCGATATAATGTTGTTCGGATCCTACAATCAGCTGCAGGTCCCGTTGCTACGCAACCCATTGGTTCCAAGCCACGTAAAAAATATCTTATCCTTCGGGCCAGCCCTTAGGAGAGCTGTTAATCAGCTTAGTGGTCTGGTAAAAAACAAGATATACTTAACGCCTTTCTTTCGGCTGAGACACAGAACGGGCAGCCACAGTTAAATTCAAAATTATGGGGCTCACAAAAAAGGATCTGTTTAAGATGCGACGTGGAAACTGAATGAATTCTAAGTTGAAGACGTTGGACAGCTTGGAACGGTGAAGAGCAAATGACAATAGATTATAGGAACGGGAGAGGAACTACGTGCCAAGGTCTAGAGAATATTCTCTCGACCTTGCTGCGCGCCACTCAAGTACTATAGTTGATTCACTTAAGGTAGATTCTTGGGTGAGCCCTATGACTACGAGACGTTTGTTTGGCTGCCGCTGATTGGCTGGGAGCTGCCTACCTCCCGGTACTAGGCAATCAGTTGTCGCCAAACAAACGTCTCGTAAGCATTGGGCTCATACAAGAATCTACCTTACATGAACCGGCTATAGTACTGTAGGCAACAGCCTGCACTCCTAGGCTGAATGAAATGTACACCCCAAAAAATAAAAATGTACACCCATAAAAAGCTAACCAGCGGAAGCTACTACAGCGAGAACATGATATCAAACTTATTAATAAAGCTCTTAGGCAAAGCATTTTCCAGCTGAATGTAATGCTTGCTAGGAAATGTAATTTAGTATGAAATGTGTAATTAAGCTGCAGAGGCCTATCAAAATTGACTTTGATACCCAGGGAGGATCCAATAATTTAACTCTCTCTATTACTACTAATAATATATATGAGTATATATATATATATATATATATATATATATATATATATATATATATATATATATATATATATATATATCGCTCTCAGGTCAATGGCAGAAAAACACACAATGACAGGCAGTGTCTGGAAAATAAGCAATTTATTTATTAAGCTTTCGTTAATCAGCTTTATCGAACTAGATTTTGAAAAAGTTAACCCTAGGTAGCTTTTTAAAAATCTAGTTTGACAAAGCAAAAGACATTAAATGTATACTTATACTTTTCGAGGCATTGTATGTCATTATGGATTGTCTCTGCATTTTATATGTGTATATATAGAATATTATTTATTATATGGTAAAATATGTCTATTTTGTGTCAGCGAATCTATATAGCTAATTAATCTTTATGCTGATTATTAGCTGTATTAACAGTTAAACGAAATACTTGACGGAATACGCCAAGATAGAGTGGTTGATGACAAGGCATTTCTGCGCAACAATCTAATTACCAAAATGCTATCAGAAGCCTAGTTTTATTACGCTATCCCTTAGCCTCTTATTCCTGAAATCTCTCTCTTCTCCTTGTCTTCTCTCTCTCTCTCTCTCCTAATCTCTCTCTCTCTCTCTCTCTCTCTCTCTCTCTAAGCTGCATCCCAGACCATCCAAGATTGGAAGATGCAAAATATACCGGAAGATGTACTAGCAACTCCCTGGTAAGATTATTTAGGGTGCCCTTACACTAAGGGACCTGGGGCAACCCGAACAAGATGTAAGGTCTGTAAGGTAAGGTCTCTCTCTCTCTCTCTCTCTCTCTCGAGTATTTCGAAAGTGATATACTCCATTGTAATGTTGACACGATACTCTTGATTTAAGCGAACTGTTTCAAAAAAGCAAGAAGTGTGTGGTAGAATATGGTTGGTATTTCTCAGTGTGGATGCGTGCTTGACCGAACCCTCATATTTTGGTTTTTGCTTCAAGGCTGACCTTGCAAGACCTAATATGCTATACCCTCTGCCACCCAGGCTGCAACCGCGACAATTAACTATTTACCAGTCATTACTGCCTGAGTCAACAGCGTTACAGTTGTTTTTTTTTTTTTTTTTTTTGTGTGGGGAGGAGAGGTTGGAAGGGGGGGGGGGGGGGGCGGAGGTTTCTTTGTCCCGGGATTTGTCTGGACAAACCCAGTTACGTCCCGGGAGCCTGGGATTCTCCCCCGCCTTTTTTTTTTCTTTTTTTTCTAGTAAAGTAATTGTTTACAACTTCATCACTATTATATTTGCTCTTTTTACGATACATTCATAAACAGTAATATAATAGGAACAGTGTTGCACAACATATTTTCAAATACGATTGTACCATCACTCCAACACAACACAAAATTTTATTCTTGAAAATCAGCACAAAAACTCCTAGTTTCAGGGGCACCAACTTCATGACAAAATATTTTAAACTTGCAGTGAACTGTGCAGCAAGGACCTATTATTATCTACATCCTGACTAAAAATTAAACAGACAACTGTTCAAAAAGCTTCCTCATGGAAAATATTATATTTTAAGGAACAAAAGAATCTAATTCTTAAAATATCAATAAAAAAACAAGGAATTTCCAGTTGAAGTGAAAAATTATTTGCATCTGAAATTCTGTACTACCTTTTCAGAAAAGCATTATTAACTACTATTTTTTTTTGTACCAAAAGAAATGCGCAAACAATTGGTTAAATGATGTCTTGACGAAAGCATATAGGATATTTCAATGCATTTTTTTAAAAATCTTGCTCTTAAAATAATTTCTCAAACCTTTAATTTCCTAGTGAAAGGGATTTCTATTACTCTTTCTTGCTGCTGAAATAACTTTTCCGAAAACAAAGAGAGTTAATGCTACGGCCACTTAACTTTGTTCTCGCTCTTGTTACGAGGGTTACTTACAAAGGAAAACTTGGAAACTTAAAACGTAAGAGGTCGTCCTTGAAATAGTGATATACGACCTAATCCACTATGAAAGACTATAGAAGAAAACACAAAAGCCCCCATAGGGAGGTTAATGCCGTCAGTGCACCTCATTTGGTGCAGATAGACATTACAATTTTAGGTTCTTTGCAGCGTCCCTTCGGCCCCTAGTTGCAACTACTTTCATTCCTTTTAGTGCAATTGCTTTGAGGTTTTTTCTCCTGTAACACCTTTCAAACCTTTTAATGTCAATTTCCGTTTCAGCGCTGAATGGCCTTAGTTGCCCCAGTGCTTGGCATTAGGCCAAAAATCCATATGAATAAAAATAAAAGAAACACAAAAGGTACTATGTCTAGTTCAAAGTTCACATTGCATTACTGACGCCGCTTAAATCACTTCTGTGTGGAATTTCAATTTTTATCTTACTGAAATTTTATTTAATAGCTGAACTAAGAAACTGTAAAACACGGCTGTCAGTAACTATGCAGCCACAGTTCTAAAGACTTTCAAATGGGGCATGTTAATCTCTACATTTCTCTGTCCAGAATAGTTTAATCCAGTCGTAGAACCTCTTTACTTATCCCAGCCCTCGCAAATTGGCGCTGTTAATAGTTTAAACTGGTTCTTTTAACCTCTCTAAGCGCTAGAGATTCTATGCAACCAAAGAATCCAATACTTCCTTTAGCTTTAAGTAACATATCCTGCATTTTTCATCTTTTAAAACGTGAGCTTCGAATAATTCCCCGCCGTTGTCATCTTCCATACATATCCGGTAATATATTGCAGTTTGCTCGGGTTAGTTGCTAGTTACTTTCCTTATCTTGAGCTGATTACCTGCCTTCGTGACCCGATAAAAGAGATGTGGCATTATGTGTGCCACATCTCTACGCTACATCCGAGGTTTAATTGAGATCTAATGAATGGCATTAGATCTCAATAACTTGAGACGGCTGCCACGGTCTGAAGTCATCTCAATGTTTCACGGCATTTTGATTTGACTAAAATATGACAGATGTCCAAGAATACGTCTCACGAATTGGAATTTGCAAGGGTCTAGACACCAAGAAAATATAATCGGGTACACGATACAGGTTTGAATTCCTTATGTGAAATCTCAGGGTCTTCCTACACTCACATCAGCATAATTGGTAAACCATTCTTGAGAAGTCGCTTCAAAGTTGTCATTCTTAGGGTCTGTCAATAGAAGTTCACTCTCGACGTGGTTCGGAAGTCACGTAAAGCCGTTGGTCCCGTTGCTGAATAACCACTGGTTCCATGCAGCATAAAAACACCATACAAACAAACAAACAAACGCCGCAGCGAAACAAGTCTTAAGCACATTTCAGAAACTTATCCTATACACATCACAAACATGCTGAATACAAGTCGATGACTTATTAGTAGCCTTAAGTAGTGCTTCATACAAATATCCAGCAGATTCGATTTCCGCTTATGGTTGTCGACTTATTTTCAACCTGCTTGTGTAGGCGATAAGTTTGAAAGTTCCTCGTTGGACGTGTGGTATTCGTACTTGCCTACCAATCTGATGGTCCGAAGTTCGACTCTACGCTCGGCCAACGCGGAATCAGGTTGATTTATTTCTGGTGATGGAAATTCATTTCTCGATATAATGCGATTCGAATCCCACAATGAGCTGTAGGTCCCGTTGCTACGAAACCAATTGGTTCCTAACCACGTAAAAATATCTAAACCTTCGGGTCAGCCCTAGAGAGCTGTTAATCAGCTCAGTGGTCTGGTAAAACTAAGATACGGGGATAAGTTTTCAACGTGTGTTGATGACTTATTTCACTGTAGGGTGGAAGAAAACTTAGTTATGTCGCCTTGCCTTGCATCATAGGTTCAATGGTATTATATGAGGGTTGGGATTTGTTGCATTTGATTAAGAAAAAAAGCTTTGTACGTTTACAAATCTGATCTATTTCACTCATTACGTTATCGTAAAGCTATGGACTAATACTAGTCCGACAGATCTAAACTGATAGATTGTTTACTTCCTTGAGAAAAACCCTGTTGCCAGTTCTCTCTTAACCTTTAAATCGTCCCCTTCTTAAGTCCTCAGCCATCTCCCAGGGAGGCAATATTTGTGACAGTACCTAATGAAACTGACCGTATAAATCCTAATAATAATAATAATAATAATATAATAATAATAATAATAATAATAATAATAATAATAATAATAATAATAATAACAATAATAATATCCTTTATTTCAGCTCAAGGTCATATACATTGGATATACAAAATACACAGTATCATACACAATCTAGATATATGAGACAACATGATAAGAAAAATGAGTAATCGGCACTTATCCACAAAATAGCTGAAGTAGCATAAAAGATAGTAATCATAATACTGGTAATAACAGTCATAATATTGGTGAGAAAAAAAATGCCTTGAGAGTTATAACAGTTAGTGCACAGATTATATAACTTAAATTTCAACTCGAGAACTTAGGTGGTTACAGTAGTCAGGTCCATAGGGCTAAATACGAAAATTGAATGTAAAAAAAAAAAAATTAACTCTATAGTAATCACAGTAATAATGAAAAAATAAAATATCAGCAATAAATATAATAATGACAAAATCTGCAGATGACATCTTGCCAATACAGAGATTAAGTCCTTTAGGGGACAAAGGCCTCATTTTCCCATCTTTCCCATAATTTAGATCTTCTTCTTGCTTCACTCCTTAGGATGCTTTGTATGAGCGAGTTGCCGCTGTTTCTCCCTCGGGTTACCAGACTGGACATTGTTTGCCTTACAATGATTTTTAAATTGTCCAGGTGGTTTTCTAAGAACATCTGTGTGGCGGAGTGGTAGCGTGGAGTGTTTGTGAGGCGTCTCAGAATGTCATTGTGCACAACAGTGATAAGTCTCATGGTCTCTCGGGTATAGTTCGTCCAGAGGGAACACCCATAGATACTGTAGCAGTACGAGCGGAAGAGCAGCAGTTTCACGTCTCGGTGACAGAAGGCAAACCTTCTTGCAATCATGTTGCCAGTTGCACATAGTTTACGACGCCTCTGTTCAATGTCTGCCGTATCTTTTAGGTCGTCGGTGATAATGTGACCCAAATACGGAAATTCGCGCACAAATTCCAGCCGTAAACTCGATCCCTATTTATTTGTTTATTACTTTTGAGACTATTATTTTTATATTTGTTATGACTTATACCCTTAAATTTTGCTTGTTATATTACATATTTTATATGATGATGTTTTTCATTAAAAGTAATAAAAATCGGTAATTGCCATTCAGTATGTATGTCTTATGATATTTTCTTATAATCTTATTATTTGAATTTTCCGTCTGCCATACTATCCATTTCCTAAACAAGTTTGTAATATTTTGGATTTCATTGCTCTCCATTTTAGGTTTCCCCCTCATTCTAATTCATCAAGTTATGATTTACTTAAATTTCATTTCCTTTTTCACTCACGGTCTAATGCGTGTAACAATTTTTACTTTTTATAAGGTTGTTGCACATAAACTCATCATTTGGAGAAAAAAAAAATTATTTACAATAATTATCGCAGGAATTGTAATAATATGATTCTATACAAAATGTACATTACGAAGAATCTTCGTCGTCAGATGATCTTACTTTAATAACAGCTATCCTTTGCAGCATCACCTGTTTGCAAGTTTTCGGAATGCTTAACTGAATTTTCCCGTTTCACAGCTTGCTTTCTGTAGGAATAAATTAATTTTCCTACGACTATTGTTAAAGCAAGAGTTCATTCTTTTTGGCGCTAGAGTTCTCAGCTAGACCGGGCGGTGGGGCTTATACAAAGGGTAGCTTAAGAGATAATTCCTTTAAACTTCATGGTTTAATAGGCTTGGCCCACCTGCATTTCGCCTTTCAAAAGTAACAGGAAAAGTGGCAACGTTTTTTGAAACAACTGTCACGTTTATAAATGCGACTTCTCATTTTATTTACAAATAAAATTATAATCACAATATGTGAACGCTTAAGTCCAGCAAAACATGCTAAAAACTTTAAACTACCGATTTATTGATTCATGTGTTATAAAGTAAGGCCTTTAAAACTGGATACTGGTAAATGTGGCGTAACAGGGTTTTTACCCAAAGACGAAAACAATCTATCAGTTTAGATCTGTCGAACTATAATACCGAAACAGTTGTCAGTAATACAAAACAAACCACCATGTATTGTACTACTGCAGCTACGGAGGGCATTCAGAAAAAGATACACAATTCCAGAAATCTGTTGAAAGTGAGAACAATGACCGCAGGAAAAAAAAACTTTAGGTGTTTACAACGAGATAACCACCGGATATCCATGACTAGCAGGATTCGAGAAAAGTATCTCTTGTTATTTCCTCTCGAGAATTTCATACCCACGTTTCCGCATATTATGTTCTTCGTGACTTCTTAAAGCCAGCGAGCCATGAAGCTTGATTCTGGTCCAATAGTTCTGTTTTTTTATTTCCCACTAATTACTTTCATCAGAGGAATTGTTATGACTTATTATAATTACTTTTGATTCATTTCTTTCATCTCTCTTATTGTGGGTAATGACATAACATGACACATTCAGTTAGATAATAAGTCTCATTCGTCCTGCTTCAGTTTCGAAGAGTTGTTTGTTGTAACTATATAAAATGAAAATGTTTGAAAAATATTTTTGTTTCTCTAAATACAAACAACTGATGGAAATATGAAGTGGTTTCCTGTAACCGTGGTCGGCGGTGGGGTTCAGAAATAGACAGTACAATATTTTTTGTGTTGTGGCCTTCAAACCTTCAGCCTTGAACATATTTAGTACAGGAAATTGTGAATGTTGTCCTAGAATAATAGGTCTAAAAAGTGCTTTAGGTATATATATATAAATATATATATATATATATATATATATATATATATATATATATATATATATATATTATAAAACCACACACACACATATATACGTATATAATATATATAAAGTGCGTCATGTTCTTTGACTATATTATATATATATATATATATATTATCATATATATATATATATATATATATATATATATATATGATATATATATATATATGTATTACGATTATAAACCATTCTATCAATTAGAATAACATCTGTAGATTCCAAGGACTGCATTTAAAAACAGTTAAAGTTGTGTCATATAGATTGTCTTATAGATGTTCTTTGACTATATATATATATATATATATATATAAATATATAATATATATATATATATATATATATATATATATATATATATACATATATATATCTTTATACGATTATAGATTATTTCTGTCAATTGGAATAACATCTGTAGATTCCAGGGTCTTCATTTACGCGCAGTTACAGCTGTGTCTTCCGTTTCACACCGGCAAAATGCGAAGGGCTTGGAAATAGCAGACCATTTTGACCAATTCAGTGCAACGCAGGTGTGTACAGCAATCTGGGAGATGATGAGGCGATAATGGAAAAGTAATCTGTTGACAACACTTAATGAATGGCGACATAGTTGACAAAGTTACAGTTTCGAGATAACAGACTGTTACACTGCTTCGTTTGACTGTTATGCCTGCTGGGTTACTGTGACTCACGTCCCAATTTTAATTGCATGTTTGACATTCAGCGTGCCCTTAACAGCTCACCATGGTGAAGTTATTTTCGTAAGGTTTATTTTGACCCTCCTTTCGCTTCCTCTTCCTTACTCTTTCAGCTATGAGCATACAAATGAATAGGTGTCTCACATTTGCACATAAGTGATAACTTATGGAAGTGGAGGAGTGCAAAGCTAAATAGATTACATCCTGGTTAGAGGAGCTGGCAAAAGCAATTCGACAAACTGCAAAGTGGTCTTGGGAGAAGCTTGCGTTAAAAACATAAGTTGGGGGAGATGGATTTGAAAATGAGAGGTAGGAAACCCGACAAGGGAAAGAGGAGATTTAGTCTTTCATTCAACTGCTCTGCCGCTCTTCCAATAGCCGTACCTACTCTCCCTTTTGTATCCCTTTCCACTTCTCTGTACCGTTCCTCTGCACCCTGTGCATGCCTTATTTTCCAGTCTTTAAATGCTTTTTATTTTCTTTTAATTGATTCTTTCAGATTTAGGACCTTAAGGGAGAAAAGGGGGCTATTCAGGAGGACTGTGTGAGAGAGAGAGAGAGGGCTTGAGGGGGGGAATGTAGAAGTTGGACAGGGTAACTGGAAAGTAAGGCCTGCACAGGGTGCAAGAGGAACGGTACAGAGGAGTGGAATGAAAGACTGGGAACAAGAAAAGGAGAAAAGGATATCTATAAGATTTCAAACCTGAGGAAAAGATGGAGAAGGCACATAAAGGCAACCGACCCCTTAATGGAGGGATAACGGTGGGAAAGAAGAAGATTTGCACATAAGCCATCACATTTTTTTTCTACAACACGCTGCATCGTTTTTATTGCAACCGGCAAAGAAATTGCCAACAGATGACTGGGAAAATTCTGACGTAACTGGAAACTCGCATATGGTTTTTTATATCAAGTTCTTTTTTTTAAGAATTATTATATCTGTGAAGTTATATTTAATATATAATCTCAAGAGACGTTCACATTGAAATTCCTTTGGTAATTCCCTTAACATATGATAAAAAACATTGAATCCAATTGCAATCTCTCAAATGTGGTCCTTTTACGAATATCACGCAACATGCAAAGATGAAAATGTACGTCAAACTTTTAAGGCGTGAGAATTTATGGCAGTTATGAATACTGATCATAACTGTATCAGAAACCTCCTTTGGTGGGGAGAAAATGGACTTGAGCAATAAAAAATGACGATATAGAAAAGTCTGCAAAGAAGTAAGTGTTGGCGCCTTCGGTTTTTTCAACAAGTGGAATTGTAAAGGATTGCTCGCTATGGACTGAAATCACAAGCGAAGGCAAAAGGCAAGTGTGCATTTTCTATTCAAGGTGTAACGTTTGTCGACTCAAATTATGAAAATGGACAAGGTCAAAATCGGTAATTTCTCATCTCCCTTCTCACCGGTAACAAGTCACAGTTTCAACAATAACGATAGCATCACAAAGATATAATTTACAATCACTATAAAGTAAATGGCAAAATTTGTAGTTAAAAGACACCCTCACTCACCCACACATACATATTATATATATATATATATATATATATATATATATATATATATATATATATATATATATATATATATACATACATACATACATACATACATACATACGGATAAATATCCCAAGTGATCAAAGTGACAGAATTTTTTCCTGAGTAAAATCATATCAACGAGCGCACATCAGTGTGGTTTTTAATCCAGAACTTGTAATTACAATCACAAGTAAACGCGAATTACAATTAACAAACAAATCATACCTGCCTCCACCCAGGATCTGTGCACCATGACAATATTCTTATACACTCTACGTAGATATGTTGTTTCTTTGTACACGTGGGTCGTATTCAAGGGTAGTTTACCTCCTTAAGGATCCTCAGAGAGTCACGACCTCCTTTGTAGGTCTTAATAGAGTTATATTAAGATTCAGAGGTACGTTTGTGTCCTCTCGAGTACTGAAGCACATATACTGCGCAACGCGACAGTCAGTCAGGCAGCGGGTAGGACGGGCACTGGGAAAGAATATGTGTAATTCAAAACAACGTCATTCTTCTTCTTTCAATAAGGAAAGAATAACCCCTTTTCTTCGGAGCTTTGATCTTAAGACAAATCACGGATCATTTTTGCGCTCTATAATTTGCATTTAGTTTTGATGCTCGTGACAACATTTTGCAGAGAACTGTTCTTACAAGGAAAAAAAAAAAAGCTCTTCTGTTCTTCTCGAGTCACGCGTGAAATGTCTAACACCTTTGTTTGATTTTTCTTGCGGGTGGGGGACGGGTGTGGGGGTGGGGGAGGTGGGGTGGGGAGGGGGGGCGGGATGTCGCAACTGTAACATCTCCGTCCTTCGTTCGTTCTCCTCACAAAGAATTTCTAAAACTTTCCTTTATTAAAAGTACGTAAATCTCCTGGTGGCGGCCTTAGTGCTGCCATTTCCCTGCATGTTGCAATTTCTGGAGTTATCACGTGACCTGTCAATAGTTGCATGAAGCTTAAAGCCCTATAATAAAAAAAATTATAGTATTTAAAACGAATGCTATTTCTGGACCGAACGACTGAAGGAATCTCTTTTTCTTGGAATCGTGGAATCATAGATATAAAGTGGTTGGAACCAGCAAAGGTTTGTTTGTTTGTATGGTGTTTTTACGTTGCATGGAACCAGTGGTTATTCAGCAACAGGACCAACGGCTTAACGTGACTTCCAAACCACGTCGAGAGTGAACTTTCATCACCAGAAATACGCATTTCTCACCCCTCAGTGGAATGACCGAGAATCGAACTCGCGGCCACCGAGGTGGCAGGCGAAGACCATACCGATCACGCTACTGAAGCGCTTCTAAAATTTGGAGTAAGGAAGTGTAGACACAGAGACGTAAAAAAAGGAATTACAAAAAGCGGCAGTCTGTCCTATAATTCCTGGATGAATTTGTGAGGAAATGATTAAAACCGGATATCTCTTAATTCTTTAAATTATTAAATCATATTATCGCAAATTTTTGATGAATTACTATCATTACCTTTAAATCTTTAAATTATTGAATGATATCGCAAAATTTGGTTAATTATTATCATTAATACTAGACGATTCCAAGTACAAAAACAAGAGATCAACAGGAATATGAACCGCTGAGTCGAAAATAACCTGTTGTTGTTGTAGAAGATTAAGCTGGCCTTATGCCTGCACGGACTCTTGCCCGTATAGCAGCCCATAGAAAAATAGCCTTTATACCTTGATCGACGTTAGATGAAGAATTTCGTGAATAAAGACAAAGAAACTGCCCAACTAGATTCTCAATTCTAATAATGTACGTATCATGCAAAGTCCACTTAAATTCTTCCCCCACCTAAGGAAACGTTCAAAAATTCATTTAATGACACAATAACATCCTCCTCTTTTGAGAGAGAGAGAGAGAGAGAGAGAGAGAGAGAGAGAGAGAGTAGGAAAAATAGACAAATTCGAAACTGGCAACTAATTTCGGTGTTGAAACCAACGCAGAGAAGAGAGAGAGAGAGAGAGGAGAGAGAGAGAGAGAGATAGGAATATCAACAGAGAGAGATAGAGAGATAGGAATATCAACAGTATCAACACCGTCAACTAATTTCGGGGTTAAATCCTTCACAAACAGACAGACAGACAGAAGGATGTAGGATGTAGGGAGGGGATGGAGATGGTGGAGATGGGAGGCGGGGAAGTGAGAGACGGAGAGGGAGGATCTAGATATAAATGGGTCCAAGAATAAAATTGACCTAATTCTTGGCCCGTTGGACTTTACAGTCTTAGATTCGAACGACTTTGGCACTTCAGGAAGTGGGTACAATTTCTATCATGAAAGATATGCCCTACGGGCTGCTCTATGAGCAAGATCCCGTGCCGGCATAAGGCCAGCTTAATCTCAAACAACAACAACAAAGATATGCATGCCATTTGGTATTACAGCTTCTTATGAGCTTCTTGCGTTTATTTTTCTGGCTTCTGTTGTAGTGGCAAAAATTTAAGATTCTCAGCTTGTCGTTTTGTGGCCAAAAATGTTGGCTACCTTAGCGTGAGCAAGACAGCCGAGCCCAATACGTACCCAACCTGCGACGATAAAAGCACAATTAATTCAATAGAAGCATGAATGATTAGTGCTACTAGACTTTTATCACTTTAGGACAGTTTGGGGACTAATTGCTCTTTTAAGTGTTTTGCAGGAGAACAAGTTACAATTTTTTCCACGGACTTGTACTATTGTAGGACATATTTAGGAGACTAATTGCTCTTTAAGTGTTTTGCAGGAGAACAAAAGTTATCAGCTTTTTTCCCACGGTTAATTATTATTATTATTATTATTATTATTATTATTATTATTATATTATTATTATTATTATTATTATTATTATTAATCCACGGAAAGCTGGCAATCTTCCTACAAATTTTGATTGATAAGCTTACATATACACACACACACACACACACATATATATATATATATATATATAATATATATATATGTATATATATAATATATATAAATTTATATTATATATACATATATATATATATCATATATATATACTATATATATATATATATATATATATATATTATATATATCTATATATATATAATATATAAATATATATATATATATATATATATAATATATATATATGTGTGTGTGTGTGTGTGTGTGTATGTGTGTGAATTGGATCGTAAAAACCTCATTACTAGCTTAAATACTTGATAACCGCTCCCTGAAGTAAGCAATGCCTATTTTACAGCGTCAAACGATTCGTCTCGTGTGACAGCAACACAGCCACCCTTTGATGCCCCTATTGTTGGTATGGCATCATAAGATGCCGAGAGAAAACCGTCCGAGGGACGCCGCCTTCAGAAAAAGAATTCTGTGGCCCTCATGAGCCTGATGTTTAAGGAGGTAGCGGTAGAATCAGAAGCCTTGTAATAAGCGAATCAGCAATGAGTGAAGAGGCCACAGCCAGCCAACTAAGATTTGTAACAGACATAAAAACTATGAATGATTGAATGTCCACTCAATCCTCTTTTTCCTCAGTAACTGCGAAGCAGAATGCCCACAAAAAAAAAATTGTGGTAACTTTTTTACATCTAAGGAGCCCAATAATTCAGTTTCAGTTAGAAGAAAATCGTGTAGCTATTTTAAATGTCTTATTTAGTAAATATTTTATTTAGGAAGAGAAGAACATCAGAGTGTCTCTGGAAAACTGATTCAACCATCAGAACAAGTTACAACTTCCGGTAATTTTGTGGTAATTTATTTACAGCTAAAGATACCAATGCTTCAATTAGAGGCAAATCATGTAGCTATTTTAGATATCTTATTTACTCATTATTTTATTTAGGAAGACAAAGACATCAGAGTGTCTCTGGAAAACTGATTCACCCATCAGAACAAGTTACAATTTCCGTATCCTTAATCAGCTACGTATAACAGTATATTTAGACAGGCAATTCTTATATAAAGCTTAAACGTGAAAAATGCACCTAACGCTAATGTGAACTCGGATGACGTCTCGTTATAATCTTATTAATACAATATCTGAAAACATACCTGCTTCCGCTCTCACTGAGTTAACACCCAAGAGACGAAGCATTTACTTTCTCCCACGGGGCTTCCTGTGACCATTTAGGTAAGAATTCGCTGAGAGTAAGAACGACGGATGATTTTTTCCTTATGTTTAATTTTTTTCATGGACATGAAGCTCTGATTTTAAAAAACTGTTTTATTTAGTTAGCGCATGACTTACCTAAGTCATTATTCCCGTCGTACCAGGATTACTTAAACACCTTAATGAATGTTACTTCTTCTTGACATCCAAGTCATAATAACTGCGGGGAATCGTCTTGAGTGATCAAAGAAGGACCAAGATGCATCATGACAGACTCATTGTCACTTCAAAACATTTGCCCAGTTGAGCCAAATTCATGCCCACCTTAATCTGGAAAGTTGTAAGGGACATATACTGCTCTAAGCTTCCTTGATCCTAGGATGATTCTCATGATAAGAATCAGTGGAATATAATCAGCAAAAATTACAAGCATCCTAACCTGTCTTCACTTGGCGATTAGCGAGTATAGCCACGGCAGATTAGGCCATGGTGCCTCTATTTCAAACGTATACCTCAGGAAAGATGGAACATGCATCCTGCCCATTTGAACTCTCCAGAGAGACTGAGAGTTCCAAGACCTGTGATTGGCTGTTGCGTCGTATTGGACCGCCCTAGACATCAAATGCACGGTTGGTGTGAATCTACTATAGCAACCCTTTGGATTCTCATAAGAACAAGTACCCGTAGTACCCACATCAAAAACAACTTACGCTTGTAGATGCTCATTCCAATGGTTGTTTATAGCTAAGACAATTATCGCGTAAAATACTGATGAATGAATGAATGAATGCCAACTATATGCAACAGTGTCAGTACTGTAAAACTATTGCTACAAAGGACATAAACAAAAAGCTGCTCATGAGCGCACAACCATCGCCGATGAGGACGCAACCATTGCCAATGAGACTACGACCATTGCCGCTTAAAACGCAACCATCTCATCAAAATCCAACTCCAGCAACAACTGGAATTATCATCACTCACAAACTTCGTCCACCAAATAAACCGAGCTAACGCCGGTCGCCAGCAAGCAAGCAAGCAAGCAAAGAAACAGGAGGAAGGCAGGCATCGTGCAGTCAGTCAGTCGCGAAGAAGAAAAGCTAGCACACGCTAGAGGTGACGTGAGTAGTGTGGTTGCTAGGTTGGTCTAGACGTCGTCTGCGGCCCAGGCCGGGTATAACCTGAAGAGCCTTGCACGGTGCCGACTGCTCACAAGCATTCGCTGCGGTTTCCGATGGAAACACGACACGAGAGAGAGAGAGAGAGAGAGACGGCGGGGAGCGGGCGGTCAATGGAAAGGGGAAATAGAGTGATGGAGAATTAGAGTGAAAGAGAAAATCTGGGTTAGTGAATGAATGTAGAGATAGAAAGTTTTGAACAGAGAGAGAGAGAGAGAGAGAGAGAGAGAGAGAGAGAGAGAGAGAGAGACAGCGGGGAGCGGGCGGTAAATGGAAAGGGGAAATAGAGTGGTGGAGAATTAGAGTGAGAGAGAGATAATCTGGGTTAGTGAATGAATGTAGAGATAGAGACAGTTTTAAACTGAGAGAGAGAGAGAGAGAGAGTTTGGGTGGTTGAAAAGCCAGCAATGGCTGGGCTGGGGGGGGGGGGGGGGGGGGGGGGGGGGGGGGGGGGGGGGGGAGGGGGAGGTGGCGGATGGACGGAAAAACGAGAGATGATGTCGTGGGCTTTCTCAGTTTACGCGTCACTGACCATGACAGTGGCGTCAGCGAGAGATCAAATTTAACAAATTAATTATGCCTTCCCCACTCGGCATATCTGGATTTACGCATTATGTTGTGCGCACGCGCATACATAATGCACACACACACACACACAACACACATATATATATATATATATATATATATGATGACTGGTAAAAATGTTCTGTTACAACAGAATTCCACCTAATAAAAGGAGCCCATAAAAACGCCAAAATATAGAGAGAAAATAATATATTTCAGAGATTGCTATCTTTCTCTCTTCGGGTAGATGAATGAGAAAAGTTACAGAAAAGGTTGTATTTATACCAAGAGATCCATCCATCCTGTGGATGGATCTCTTGGTATAAATATGACCTTTTCTGTAACTTTTCTCATTCATTTACCTGAAGAGGGAGACAGCAGTCTCTGAAATATAGTATTTTTTCTCTATATTTTGGCGTTTTTATGGGCTCCTTTTATTAGATATATATATATATATATATATATATATATATATATATATATATATATATATATATATTAAGCTGCAAATGTTTATTATCCAATTCGTGCTTCTTTGGGAATATCACTGGAGGAGAATTATAAGCGATAAATGAATTGATTCATAAGTGACTCGAACACCCGTCACCAACCCACGCTCACTGGGACAGCCAATTGGTGCGCTTCTTGATAGTCTAGTGGTCTTGAACGCCGACTAGAAGTCGTTGGAGGGTACTGGCGGGAGTTTGAGTCCTTCAGGTACTAATTCATTTATCACTTAAAATTCCCGTTAAGGTTATATTCCTGTAGCTTAATGCTTGTGTGTAAAATATTTTCAAATATTGTGATGAATGAGTTAAAAGCCACGAAAATGTATGATACTGTATGTTTTTCCAGATAGAAAAAGATTAAAAACAGGTTAAATACCTAGCATCAGCAAGTAACCGTACCACCAATCTAGATGCGATGAGCTTCAGTGATATACACTGCGGATATTTACTGCTATTCTAGTTCCTCGTTGGATGAGTAATTTTCGAGCGCTTCTAGTTCCTTGTTGGATGAGTGATTTTCGAGCGCTTCTAGTTCCTCGTTGGATGATTGGTTTTCGCGCTCGGCTACCAATCCGGTGGTCCGAAGTTCGATTTCTCGACATAGTGTGGTTTGAATCCCACAATAAGATGTAGGTACCGTTGCTAGGTGACCAATTGGTTCCTAGCCACGTAAAACTATCTAATCTTTCGGGCCAGCCCTAGGAGACCTGTTAAATCAGCTCAGCGGTCTGGTTAAACTAAGATATACTTAACTTTACTGCCATTCTGCAAACAACAGACTATAAGAGAGTATGATGCTTTGTCAGTTAGCATTAAAGGTATAAGCAAAGTGTACCAACCTTATCTAACATTTTCAGGATCAATTTGATACTTTAAGGAATATATACAACCATCGTCTAAACATATATTTTTTATAGCTTTGCTCTAACTGATCTTGCAAGCAATTATAAAAAAAATGTCGAACCATCTGTGATCGTGACGTCTGTACGATGTTTTTAAAAGTTACAAAGTAACAGAGCTTCAATGGCAAAAAAGAAAAAAATATTGAAAAAAGAAAAAAATAATTCCATGAACTAAAATGAGGATTCATTAAACCGTCATTAGTTCATGTGATAGCTCTCGGAAATTCGAGTCAGATCTCCCTAATTATGTACGTGATTAGGTTTAAAAGTCAAGCTCTACACACTAGGCCAGGGGTACGAAGCTGGTTCCTAAGTGGTGCGAGAATGCCTATGAATAATTAATGTAAAATATATCTTTATATATGCATGTTATTTTTTCTGCAAAAAAAAATAAAAATAATATGTTTTATTAAAAGTAATTGCTGCCTCAGCTGCGTTAATTTTATCAAGGTTCTTCTCTAATTTTCTAAATATTGTTTTCTCACTGTTGCTAAACTGGTGAGCAACGCACCAGTTTAATCAACAATGAGAAAGTAATAATTAGAAAAATAGAGAAGAACCTTGATGAAATTAACGCAGCTGAGGCAGTAATTACTTTTAATAAGATATGTTTAAAAGAGGGTTTACTTCCAGCATACAATAATAATAATAATAATAATAATAATAATAATAATAATTAATAATAATAATAATAATAATGATAATAATAATAATAATAATAATAATAATAATAATAATAATAATTATTATTATTATCTCTGTAGCTCCAATCTCAGGCTGTTGATTATTGTCGTTGTGGTGATCAGTTGCTGGATGACGACCTCCAAGTACCTGACCGTCTTCCCCTTCAATTGGGTTGAATACCTGGTTGCCGGACGAAGCTCCTCTGTTGCCAGAGGTTCCATTTACGTCGTTGTCGTTTAATCCTTCATTTCTTTCCATCATTGCTGAGTTTTGCTATTTAACCCATAGCTGGACCCTACCCCATCAGGGATAGTACTCATTTACAGCTGAGTAGACTGAGGAAATTATGGTAAAGATCCTTTCCCAAGGAATCAACGCCGAGGAGAGCGGTCACCCATCCAACGACTGACCAGAGCCAATGTTGCTTAACTTGACTTAAGTCTATTGACGACCTAACCCACTCCTCCACTGCGCCACATTTTATTATTATTATTATTATTATTATTATTATTATTATTATTATTATTATTATTGATACAACTTTTACTTGTATTATAACTTTTTTTTATTTCAGTAATTGAGAGGGGTGGGGGTGGCGAGAATTGACAGCTGATTTGACATTATCTGACATTTCGGTTGTCAGGAGTTTTGCGAGGTTACTTTAAATCGACAATATTAAGTATATTCTATTCTTTATGAAGCCACTTTTTTCTTTTTAATAAAATATGAATAAATCTGCACCGTTGTCCAGATCTCCCTAATTCCACCACATTTTTAATAGTACCTCACATTATAGTAGATTCACATCAAGCGTGCATCTGATGTCTAGGCCAGTCCCTTACGACGCTTCTGATTGGCTGTTGATAAGCCAATCACAGGGCTGGAAACTCTCGGTTTCTCTCGAGAGCTCACATACGCAGGATGCGTGTTCCACCCCTCCTGAGGGTATCGAAAGACGTATCCTTCAGGAGAGATAGCATATACATCCTACCTATGTGAACTGACTCTCAAGAGACTGAGAGTTTCCAGCCCTGTGATTGGCTAATCAACAGCCAATCAGGAGTGTAGTAAGGGATTGGCCTAGACGTCAGGTGACGTACGGGTAATGTGAATATACTATAGTCATAGCCTTTTGAATCATCATGGCGTGTCGTTGTCGGTTTAAAATCTCATTTAAAAATAAGGGTAATGACTGGTATTAATTCGGCCGTGTGTACGGATGTGTGTCAGTATGGGAGAAGAACGCAGCATGTCAAGTTCTCGGACATCATGAAAGACATTCTCAGCGTCGCAATTTATTGCGTCTGTCAAGAACGCAATAGCGTTGGCATACGCCGACTACCTTCATCGGTAACATGGGATGACGTCATCAGTTCTCAGAACGATCTCAAGATATATTTAATGGTGACGTTCTCAGCTTCGGAATATTCGTTTCTAATTTCAATCTCGTTAGAACACTCCTTCAAATCGCTTATCAAAATCAAGTCTGGAACATATGAAACAGAAAGAGACTGAATGCGTAATTAAGAATTTATCAAAAAAAAAAAAAAATAGTGCCTGGACAACGTAGCGATGACGTTAGAAAAACATTCTATATTAGAATTTTTTTTTTTACTTTTCTTTGTGGCACTATAAGCACCATAACCAGGAAATGACAGGTACGAATTCTACGACACCTTTCTGTGGCTTTATTTGACATTTTATGTTAGACGATACATTCGCAAAACCACGAAAAGACAAAATGGACAAATTGCAATCACGTTTCCCTTCCCAAGTTCCAGCTGGAATTAAACAAGTCAAAGCCACTTGCCATGTCTGGGAGTAACTTCATAAGTAACTGTGATGATATGAGGGCGTAAATGCTTAAATACGACATATTTACATACACCATACGTAGGTTTGTGCAACTCGATACTGGTGACTAAATATAAGATATGTTACTACCATTTTTATACATATAAACACACACACTATATATATAAGTATATATATATATATAATATATATATATATATATATATATAGTATATAGTGGAATATGGATTATTACTATGAATTGCAAAAAAAAAATCAAAATACATCTTCATTGACCTAGAACCACATTCGCTTCAATCAGCGTCTCTCCATTTACATCTTTTACCATGAGATTGTATTTATTTATTTATTTACCTTTCCCTGCGTATTTACCTCCCTGTAAGAAAACCTCCCTTGAGGTTCTTACTCACCTTCTACTATTCATTTTAATAATTTGTGAGACTATTTTTTTGCTCTATCACTTTCTGATTGACTACCATCCGTCTTCCAATACACCTGCTCGTGATGTGATCTACATTTGTGTTCTTCAAGTGTTCCTCAAATAATCGCTTCTTATTCAGCAAACCTTTCATTCCCTCATTCCACCAGTTTCAGTTCCTATTAACTCTCCTTAGCTCCTGTTTCCACTGCACTCCTAGCTACCCCTATATAACCCAATCATGTTACTGTACAAATTCCTCATCGTCTTCTAGTTAGGAGTGCATCGCTTTTCTTCTCTGTAAGCTCTCACATTCTCTCTTATCAACTCACTTCTTTTAAATACATTGACACCCACCCTCACCCTTTCCTTCGCAACGTCATCTTAACTTGTCAACTCGGTTTCGAATATACCACGATCAGAAATACCTTCAGCTACTCCTTTTTCTCACAGCACATCCATCACAATTTTCTCTCAGTGGAATAATTACGTATTTTCTGACCATATTTTAGCCAATTCGTGTCGATCCTAGGACCGCTGAAGCAATATATATAATTTTGATATAACCCTTTAGAACTGTTCACTTAAGAACCCGTTTAGAAGAATTTCTCTTCTATAAAAGATCGGTTATATGTGAATAGATGCATGTATCCGTCCTTCGTCAATGGCTTGGAAATAAAGTCGAAACCGGTCAGAACCTACATCTCGCCTCTTACTTTCCACCTGTGGTTATGTGTGATAAATAAATCACGTGCTAAAGTGATTATAATCACATACACACACACACACACCACACACATTATATATATATATATATATATATATATATATATAGATATATATATATATATATATATATATATATATCTATATATATATATATATATATATATTTATATATATAAGCGAATACCACAGGAAAATGATAGACAGAAATCCAAGCACTTTCGTCTTTACTAGGACATTATCTTAGTCAAGACGAAAGCGGTTGGATTTCTGTCTATCATTTTTCTGTGGTATTCACTTATTTAATGAAGTCGCGTGCACCTACTGTGATTTTTTTAGCACACACACACACACACACACACACACACATATATATATTATATATATATATATATATATATATATATATATATATATATATATATGTGTGTGTGTGTGTGTGTGTGTGTGTGTGTTATGTATATATATATAAGCACGAGATCCCTTACGATCTTATGCAAATTAAATGTTTGTGGAACAAAGTGTCAAGGGTCTACAAATACGTATGAAGCAACACATAACCATATCGTAAGAAAATGAAACACAGGTAGCATTCTGTTTCAACGCATGAATGAATATAATCTCGCGATCGACTGGAAAAATTCAGAAGAAATCATGTTTCGTTTTCAAATTAATAAAAGAAACATTGTCGAATCATGCGCAAAGAAAAAACGTGATTGTTTGATCTACAAAGCGCAGGTATTCATACATTTGGCGAACCACTTGTAAATAATGACTGTTAGACAATTTCTTAAATAGTTATGGGGCTATGTAGATGTAAAAGTTTATATATATAATAAACGTAAGATATAAATATATATATATATATATATATATATATAAATAGTTATGGGGCATTTAGATGTAAAAGTTATTTATATATAAATATACGTATATAATAAATTATATATATATATATTATATATATATATTATAAATATAAATAATATATAATATATATATATTATAATATTATTGTATTGGTATGTATGTATGCATATGCATATATATGTATATATATGCATTATATATTATATATGCATATATATATATATAGGTGTATATATATATATATATATATATATATATATATATATATATATATATATATATATATATATTATATATACATAATGTCCAGAATATACGTAGGTTAATCATATGCCTGAAAAGATGACCTCGTCCACGTTTGTGGCTTTGTTTTATAAATAGAAAATATAGAAATAATATTCCTTTTGTATAAACTCTGTAAGTGAACAAGCAAGTCATCTTAAAATTTCCTAATGAATCTGAGGTGAATTTTGCAAGGCATCTTAGAGGATTACTTTTCTATAATTATCTTCTGTTGTAATGTAAATAAGCCCCTTTCTCCGTGTACGCAATTAAGGTCAATCTCTGCTATAGTATAAGTTCTACCTTTTAGAACTATTAATCAACAAGATAAAAACAGCGAGGGTTGGGTAAATAAAGGAATTTAAGTTAATGAGTGCGTAGATGGAGTAGGTTGGTCTTGAATTAGAATGTGGATAATGAAGGCTTCACTTAACAACATTGTTGACCTTGGCACTGAGGGTTGGGAAAGAGAACTGTAAAGGGCATTAGGCCTAACTGGACACAACCGGCGCATAACTCTAATCTTGCAACATAAAAGCTAAAACTCAAGCCCTTCTCTCATTGAAAACTTTGGACTGATTTGCAACCAAGCCACAGTGTTGATTTCGAAGATAAACTCTGTCTTCCGCGAAAATTAAAATTGAATAAATCAATGAAAGTCCAAAGAAAAAAATCTCTTCATACCAGACTACTGTTTTACCTTACCTTTCTTTTATATCACTAACTTCATGCTTGGGTGGGATAAAGGTAAGGAACAGATTGTCCCTGTAACCGCTCGATATAACATAAGCATCAATCCCAAACAGAAAGAGCCCTGCCGTGAAACCTCTCCTCTGCGGTTGGAAAAATGCATTCATTCCCCGTCAATGATGCCATAACGGGATGATACGACCTCGCATACGGGTAGTGACATCTTCCAGGAGTTGAGTACCAGCTCTTCCAGATTAACGACCTCCCTAGGGCTTCAGCATTTCCCCCAACAATACATTTTTCACCTTCACGCTGTCTTTACAGGAGCTTACTCATCACTCTTGGACAGACAATGATGCCTGACATAACGGGGCACTCGTTCATTCACAAGATATATACTACACGTATATTTATATATACAACATATAACTATACAACCATATGTACATTGTATATATATGTGTGTGCGCATTATGTATGAGTATACAGATGAATAGATAGTTTGCTTTAGAGGTCTATGTGAAGTTCCTGAACAAAAAACCAATAAAAGAACTCCTAGTATTTTCCTCACGTTTCTTAAATATGAGATTCAGTCCTTGTTGTTTCAGGTATAAGGGATTCAGTCCTTGATGTTTTGGGTATAAGGAATTCAGTCCTTGATGTTTTAGGTATAAGGGGTTCAGTCCTTGATGTTTTAGGTATAAGGAATTCAGTCCTTGATGTTTTAGGTATAAGGGGTTCAGTCCTTGATGTTTTAGGTATAAGGAATTCAGTCCTTGATGTTTTAGATACAGGGATTCAGTCCTTGATGTTTTAGGTATAAGGGGTTCAGTCCTTGATGTTTTAGGTATAAGGAATTCAGTCCTTGATGTTTTAGATACAAGGGATTCAGTCCTTGATGTTTTAGGTATAAGGGATTCAATCCTTGAATGTAACAAATACAGCCTGATGAGTTTCATATATGAAACGAGTATCCTTTGGCAAATCACGTCACGGAGAGACGAATACACGTAAAAAAAAAAAAAAAAAAAAAAAAAAAAGGAGCCCACTATTCCCACAGAGGACTAACCAGGCCAACATAAAGCTTCAAGTAAGTGGAATACATGAAATAACACAATACGTTGACGGAAGATATATCAAGTTTTGTATTAAGCGATCATAATATGACCGGTTGCGTTTCAGTTGCTCACCAGATACGGCAGAGTGAGGTTGCATTCCACACATCCGGAAATTGCTGCTAGATACACGAGCTATGGCTAACTTTAATCTTGAATCAAATAAAAACTACTGAGGTTAGAGGGGTTGCAATTTGGTACGTTTGATGATTGGAGAGTGGATGGTCAAAATACTGATTTGTAGCCCTCTTGCCTCAGTTTTCTTTTTTAGATCTGTAGATGGACGTACTGATGGACAGAGAAAGCTAGCACAATAGTCTTTTTTTTTTTCTTTAATGCTATAACCTGTGGTTAGACAGCGGTAAGAGAGATGGCGTCGCAGACTATCGGCGCAATATAACTCTTCATCTTCGGTATGAATGGGAGAATTTAATCGCAGCCCTGTCATCATCTTCTTAACAGAGATGTCCTTTTGGATTCGTGATGTGAATTTTAATTCTACAGGAATTTTGATGCGAGGTTGGAGTTCACACACACACACACCGCTAATGAATTCGTTCGTTTCTTCTATTACGTCTTGCATATTTCTCACGTAACGTTTTAGGAATAGAAAAGAAAAAAGGTGAATAGATATGAAAGAGAAGGCAAGATTGACTACCATTCTCGGGTTTTACCGCAAATCGCCTTGCATCTCTGTTGCTTCCAAAAATGATTTCTATTATTCTTATCCAAAACTGCATAGGTTAATATAAATAAGTATATGTGCAAAGAAAAAAAGGTAAAGAAAAAGATGTTTAAAAAAAGTTAGAACCTATGATTAAATAGACATAAAATACCTATATGTGCAAAGATATAAAAGGGGGCGGGGGAAAAAGATACATAAGAGAAAAAAAAAAGTTTGAACCTACGATTCAATAAAGATAAAAGGACAAAGATAAGATCCATATAGACCAAGCAGTGGTTAATTTCGAGCTGGTGAATATGAATGACAAAACTGTAACAAAAAAGACAAGAGGGAAGTCTCTCTCTCTCTCTCTCTCTCTCTCTCTCTCTCTCTCTCTCTCTCTCTCTCTCTCTCCCCGTCATAAGAACGTTTACATTTTTGCTATGGCTGCTATACGCCAAGCACGATAATGTCTCGCCCATTTCTTGAAAGGTTTCTTCGTTGGTGCCACAAACATACGCTCTGGTCTCTTGTATGTATTCGAATGACTGTAGAAATACATCCACGAAAATGAAGTTTATATTGGTAATCAAGGTGGAGTTATAGAAAGTTAATAAAAAAAAGGGGGGGGAGGGAAATTGCGAAATAATAAAGCTGAGGTCTGAAAAGTAGGGAAAACGTGAATAGAATAGTATTCGTTTTGTTGAATAATTTAGTTTTAATAATGTGAATACGTCCATGAAAAATTTTTATTTTTACAAGGAAGTTGGTTGTAGATAGTGAGAGTACATCCACCAAGTGAAGTTTCTTTTCGAGAGGTAATTGAAGTTTTAAAAAGTGGGAATACATCCACGAAATTAAGTTTCTTTTTAGGAGGAAATTGAGTTATTAATTATTAGGAATACACTCACGAAAAAAATTAAAAATGAAATTAAGGTTTTAATTAGTGGGGATACATCCACGAAATAAAGTATCTTTTTTTATGAGAAAGTAGTCAATGTTTTAAATAGCAATAATTTCACGAAAAAAAATGTTTATAGGGGAGTTGAGGTTTGAAACGGTTGGAATAAATCCATGAATAAAGATTTTGCTCTGGCAAGGAAGTTTCGATTTTAAAAAGTGAGCATGTATCCATGTGGAAAGTGGCTTTATTATATATTGGAAGTTTGAGGTTTTAAAAAATGAGAATGTATCCATAGGAAAAGTGGCTTTTTACTGTATATATCATATATATATATATATAGTCTCAGTAATTGGGCGGCTACTTGGAAATCTTAGCTTGATGATGAATAATAGTGCCAAGACTAGGAAGAACATCTTTAATATTACGAGCTTTCGAGGTTTAAAACCTCATCTTCAGGCTGAAAAAAATGACAAGGATGAGAAATCACTAAAAATTACATTAAAATTAATTGTCTGATTAAATGCTTCAGTAAAAACATAAAATAAAACGAACATCACATACAAAATATTATTTTTATTTTTATCTCTGTTTTGTTTTTGTATGATTTGCGCTTTGTTTTAGTTTTTTCGTAATTTTTAATTTTTAGTTTGTATGTGATGTTCGTTTTATTTATGTTTTACTGAAGCAATTTAATCAGACAATTAATTTTAATGTAATTTTTGAGTGATTTCTCATCCTTGTCATTTTTTCAGCCTGAAGATGAGGTTTTAAACCTCGAAAGCTCGTAATATTAAAGAATGTTCTTCCTAGTCTTGGCACTATTATTCATCATCAAGCTATATATATATATAATATATATATATATATATATATATATATATATATATATATATATATATATATATATATATATATATATAGATATAGGAGGTTTGAGATTTTAAAAAGTGAGAATTGACCCATGGGAAAAGTGGTTTTATTATATAAAGAAAGTTTGATGTTTGAAACAGTGAGAACGTATCCGAGGGAAAAGTGTTTCTTAGATATAGGAACTTTGAGGTTTTAAAAAATAAGTGAGATGTATCCATGGAAAAATAGGTATTTTTTCTATATAGGGAGTTTAAGGTTGGAAAGGGTGGGAATACATAAATATAAACAAGAGTTTGTTTCAATAGGGAAGCTAACCATTAAAAAAAGAGGGAATACAACAAAGGAACAACTGTTAATTATGCCAAGGATGTTGATGTCTTTAAAAATAGGTGCACATAGACGGAAAATTATTGTCCTAAAAAAGAATTTTCGTTTTAACAACCTAGACTACATAATTGGAAAGGGTTTCTTCTAATAAACAACCTGAGGTTTAGAAAAATTTGGCCTACAACAATTTGCGGTGCTACAAGGAAGTTGAGAATTGACAAAAAATGGGAGCAAATCCATAAAAAAGTTGAGGTTTACAAAGGCCGAATATTTCCATGGAAAGGGAGTCTTCCTGAGGTTTTAAAATGTGGGTGTAAATCCTTTTAAAAATTGTGGGCGTAAATCCTTTAAAAATGGGTATAAATCCTTAAAAAATTGGGTATAAATCCTTAAAAAAAATTAATTAAAAAATCAAATTGTTCCTCTAACAAGGTTTGAAATATGAGAATATCTCCTTGAGAGAATCTGCTTTGATAGAAAAGCTGAGTCTGTTAAAGTGGGGAATGTCCATTGAAAAAGGATTTGTTCAGATAAGGTGATTAAGGTTAAAATAATATGGAGTGCAACAATTAGAAAAATGTTGAAAAAAAAAATAAAGAATGCAACCACAGAAAAAGTTAAAAAAAATATGGAATGCATCCAAAGAATTTTTTTGATATAGAAAGCATCCATAGAAAAAGAAAAAGATATGGAATGCATCCATAGAAAAAGTGTTTTATTTATTTATTTTTTTTTTTTGACAGGGCAGTCGACGTTTCAAAGCCTTGAAGTAAATAGATAAAACGTTCACGTTGTTAGTTTAAAACGAATCTTAGGTCAGAAAAAGGGTTCATTTCGACATCCATTTGTCAAGATGTAAAAAAAATAAATAAAGGAGCTTACGTTCTACAATAGAATTACGAAATCAGAATGGCAAACAAAAGATATAATAGGATACAATTAGTCAGCACATGATGAGCTTCTGATATTCTCTATGTGGTTTATACTTACAGAAGCACTTGAATTTAAAACAATGTAGAGGGCGGGGAGAGGGGCTAAGTATCTCTACACGAAGTAGATCACGATATGAAGTTCAATACGTGTCACTGTCTGCTGTTCAAGTCAAAGATTAATATTCTAATCTAAGAATAATTAATATTCTAATCTAAGAATAAAGAGAGAACAAGCATTAGAAAGCAAGATTGAATAACGAAGAATGTCAGAGCCATAGAACGAAGGAAAGTATAGAAAGAAGGGAAAACGGAGATGTAATGAACAAGAGAACAAAAGGGTCAGGAGAAAAGTAACAGGAAATGAAATAAAGAATAAAAAGGAACCAATAAGAAAGACAGAAACGATGCAGCCATAGAACGAAAGAAACACAGAATAAAAGAAAGGACATGAAAAAATGAAAGAAACGAAAGAAAAGAAAAGACATATTAAGACGAAAAAGAGGATAAACAGAGTAAAACAGTCAGACAGTAATGACAGTAATAGAAATGTTAAAGAGATATTGAACAGGTATGGAAAATAAAGGGTAAATAAAGAAAACAAAACAGAAAGATTGAAAGAATAGACCTTAAACAGAAATAGATAATATAGGATGGATGGAATATGAGGTTTAGGCCAGAGGCCAAGTACTGGGACCAATGAGGTCATTCGGCGCTGGATATAGATGGAAATAGAAAAACAAAGGAAAAGGGAATAAATGTAGGATATCAGAAAAGTTAAAAGAAAATAAACGGAAAGGTTGAAAGAATACACATAACAGAAAAGATATGCGGGAACGAATAAACAGCTCCCGCATTAAAACAGAGAATATATATATATATATATATATATATATATATATATATATATATATATATATATGCATGTATGTATATATGTATATATATATACACACACACACACACACACATATATATATATATATATGCAAAGAAAAGGAACAGCTACAGAGTGAGAGATAAGATAGAGGGAATAGCAGTAACCAACCGAAGGGAGCACTACAGAGAGAAAAGACGCACCCAAGGAAAGAGAGAATAGAGAGAGAGAGAGAGAGAAGTAAAACAGCCAAAAGAGAGAAAGAACGGAGAGAAAAGAGCCAAAGAAGAAGGAGTCAAGATAGGGAGAAACAACAAAAAGAATCAGGAAAAAGAAATACCAAAGGTGGAGAGAACAGAGATACGACAATGGAATAAAAGAGAAATATACCAAAGGAGGAAAGAACAGAAAAGAAAATGGAAAAAAAGAGAAATATACCAAAGGAGGAAAGAACAGAGAAAATAAAAAGGAGAAATAGAGATGAGATATAGTCAAACGAATAAAGATAGCGTCGAAACAATAATAAAGAAAGAAAGGAAGGAAAAAGCAAGACCCAACACGCAAGGCAACATCAAAGAACGGCCCCGCCAGACGAGCAAGAGACTGGAAAAAAGAAAGAAAGTCCAGTGGTCAGCTGCTGTCTGGAGGATCAGCTGGATTAAGCGACGTCACCGCGAAAGGGCCACCTCGATCGGCCCAAAGGCCACCTCAAGTAGCCGACGTGACGTTTGCCGTCGATGGAAACGCTCCGGAAGACGACTGAGCATGATGGGTAATAATAATTGCAGGGCTATGGCAGAGACGCGCGCGTCAAAAAAGAATGCTATTCGATTCCAGCCAGCGGTGGTGTTCTTTGCCTTTGCGGTTTCGGTCTCTTCCTGGAAAACAAACAAAAGATGCCGGTCGCTGTAGGGTCGGTGGTCGACGTAAACATGTCTGAGGGAGTTGTGTGTTCTAAGACGCGCGTGTGTTTTTCGTTGCTTTGTTATTGGTTAACGTCAACTTGCAGGAGCGCTGACAAATTTTTAGTGCGTTTTTTCCCACTAAAGAAAATTGAAAGCAGTCGTGCAACCATGTACGTACATTGGTATATAGGACGCATATGAATGGGTCTTGTAAATGTACAAAACGGGTGCTCACATTTATGCATGTGTAGTTTCGTGCTTAAAACTTTCCCAGGCTATATTCTAATTTCAGTATTTTTTTTGGCAGGTGGAGTTTCCTACTATTATTTCATAGCAGGTATATTATGTTAAAATAATATGTTTTTTATGATATCCATTAATGAAGAACAAACGAAACTGCTCAAAATATAAGTTGAATCATCCAACGAAAAATTGAAGGAAAAATTCGAAATAAACTCCTTTAAGTCTGAAAAAAAAGTCTGCATATTTCCAAGTAAACAAAATCGATTAAGAACGGCATCGCCTTTCAATATAAGTAACCCGTGGGCAAATCCAAAGGTCTCATTTTAAAGTGGCAGGAAATTATTTTCATTTTCTTCCTTTCATCATTTTCGGTACATTTTGATTCACGAATCAGACCTTCCATAAGAACTCCCCTGATTTATGACCCAGACCTTCCACAAGCACACACCGTGGTTCATGAAGACCTTCCACAGTATATACCTCAGATTTATACAAACTTTTCACAAGTACCCTTTGTTTAAGAAAACCTTCCACAAGTAACCCTTAATTAAGTTATGAAGACCTTCCACAAGTACCCCTAAAGTTATAAAGACCTTTCACAAGTACCCCTTAAGTTATGAAGACCTTCCACAAGTGCCCCTTAAGTTATGAAGACCTTCCACAAGTACCCTTAAAGTTATAAAGACCTTCCACAAGTACCCCTTAAGTTATGAAAACCTTCCACAAGTACCCCTTAAGTTATAAAGACCTTCTACAAGTACCTCTAATTTAAGTAGGCCATTCCTCAAGTATCAACTGATTACTGAAAACGTTTCAGAAACACTCCCTGAATTTCTGTAAACTTCCTTAAGTAACCCCCCTAATTTTTCCAGCCTTTCACAAAACAAATACCGTTAATCTTGCACAACCCGACTGCCTTCCCATACATTCGTACATAAGCGTCACTTAGCTTCGTGTCGACAAAATCTAATTAGATAGTAAAAAAAAAAGAAAAAAAAATCTGGAAACGGGTTGTTAAACAAAAAGCAAATTCTGGAAACTGGTTGTGAATGATTCTTCTGAAATGAAATGTTAGAACAAAAAAATAAAAACAAAAAACTAGCTAAAATGTAAAGGTAGCCAAAAAAATCTTTTGGAAAGGGGATGCGAATAATTCTTCTGAATTACGTAAAATAAAAGAAAAATAAAAGAACTAGCATTGATGTGGTTAAAAGAAAAAAATTCCCCTTAACTGACGTGAACAGTTAAAATTGTTAGAAATGCACTGTGTACTGAAAACAACCGAAAATATTTTTGCAATAGAAATATGAATTTAAAAAACACACACACACACACAAACAAAAAAATTATTGAGAAACTTAATGTAAAAAATGATTATTTAAGTGATGTAAATCAATTTTTGGAAATGTGATAAATTCAAGCTTCCAAAGAATATGTTGATTTCAACCTCCCACCACAGACCCTTCTTCACGGCAGTAACTGATCATGATACAATGATACAAGCCAGTGATTTTTGATCGCCCTGGGAGGAGGCGCGAACTCATGACATCTGAGTGGCACACCACGACACTAATCACTATACCAACGACCAGTATAGAGTGAGCACTCGTGGTAAAAAAAGGATGTTTATGAAGGAAAAAATAAACAAATAGATTACGTAGTTTCCTTTGTAAACAATTTTTTAAATATTTTTTTCCCATTTTTCTGTTTACTATTGAGATGTTCTTTACAACAATAATAAAAAAATAACTTAGTATTACTGCTTTTGGTTTTACATTGAAAATTAAATCAACAACGCTGAGGCAAGGAACTTATTAGGTATGTGATTTAAATCCTTTACACTGGACTTAATATTCACTGCTAATTATGAAATTTTCTTTATTTATCTAAATATCTATATAATTATTTATTTAATCATCTAATAAATTATCTGATCATTAATTGCTTAATTATCTAATTATTTAAATCAATCATCTAATTATTTGTTTAATTATTTAATCATTTCATTATTCTATTCTATTTATTTATTTATTTAATTATCTAATTAAATAATTATTTATTTAATTACTTATTCTACTTATTTATTTATTTATTCATTTATTTTATTTATTCACTTATCAGAAAACCAATCTGCCCATTCACCACTAGTGCGATCCTACAAAAAACGGAAAATTTTAATACATTTAATTATCTAATTATTTATTTAACTGCGTATTTATTCTATTATTTATTTATTTATTTCATTTATTCATTTATAAGAAAACCCATCTGCGCATTCCCCACTAATACGATCCTGCAAAAAAAAAAAAAGGAATAGTCAAATATTGACAGATAAATGCCAGCCTGTTGAATTAACAAAGGGCTAATCTGTACAAATTCAGATCCTGAAAGTCGTGATAAGCTAATTAAGAAGGGGCATCAAAAACCTATAAAAAAAAGTAATGGCGCAACCCCAATTGTCAAAATTATGCCACTCAAGGTTTCCAAGAACTGGCCAGATGTTAAAACTGAACTCTCTCTCTCTCTCTCTCTCTCTGCTCTCTCTCTCTCTCTCTCTCTCTCTCTCCTCGTCTCTATTAATATAGTATTATTGATATATCTATATATTATAATATATTATATATATCGACAGATATTAGGATATATATATATCTATATATATACATTATAATATATATTTAGGTTTATAAATATACTATACACATATATATATAATATATATATATATATATATATATATATATATATTATATATATATATATATATACATAGGGTCTTCAGTGTAGCTTAAAGTTTTGCGACACAATTTACCCCCATCTCCACCCTTCCCTCCATCTTTGTCACTCTCTCTCAAAGTCTCAATTGCTATGCAAAGCTTAGAAACCATTTTGCGAGCCACCTGTCTATCTAACTATCAAGATCTGAACTGCTATTCAAAGGGGCTTAATTAAAAGGACTTATCTTTGTCTTTCTTTTCTTTCTATCTCAGAGCTCGGCGAACGATCGGAGCTTCAAAATGATGTTGTACTATCTGTCTATTGTCTCTCTCGTTTGAGAACTTTAATTAAAAATAACTACCTTCTTAACGACGTTGAAGAAAACTACAATCAGGGCTTCGATATATATTTTTTTTTGTCTATCTTCTATCTCTCTTCGTTTGAGAACTTTAATGAAAAATACCCACTGTCTTAACGACGTTGAAGAAAACTACAATCAGGGTTTCGATATATATATATTTTTGTCTATCTTCTATCTCTCTTCGTTTGAGAACGTTAATAAAAAGAAACCTACTGACTTAACGACGCTTAACAAAACTACAATCAGAGCTTCAAAATTCTATTTTTCGTTCATCTTCTATCTCTCTCGTTTGAGAACGTTAATAAAAAACCTACTGCCTTAATGACGTCTAACAAAACTACCCACGGGGCTTCGAAATATTGTTTTTAGTCTATCTTCTATCTCTCTCGTTTGAGACGTTTAATAATAATAATAAAAAAAAACCCTGCTGCCTTAACGACGCCTAACAAAATTACTCATGCGTCAGTTACAACCGAAGACCTCGGTTACAACAGCAAAGACTATTACGTTTCGAAATCAGGGGTAAAAACAAGTTCTATAAGTAGCCATCGCTGACTGACGTGCAAAAGCAACCCAAAATAAGTGAAGTCTTCCAAGCAAAAGGAAAGATGGGTAAGACGCTCGTACTCAACGGACCCTATGGGGACGTAGAAGGAAGATTTACGTATGTAACTACACATATCTTCTTCCTTTACGAGTCGCTCGTGAGACCAAAGGCTCTCTCTGTCTGCCACCAAGGCCACAGGGAACGGCTTTCTTACCATTCATGAGGATCGTCGAAGTTCACTAATGCTTTGAAGTGACATGAAAAGTAGATTTGTCCCCTAACAGTTTTCTTCCTTTCTTTCTGTGTGTGTGTGTGTGTGTGTGTGTGTGTGTGTGAGAGAGTGTGCGTGTGTCAGCTGTTGTTTAAAGAGAGAGAGAGAGAGAGAGAGAGAGAGAGAGAGAGAGAGAGAGAGAGACATGACATAAGTAACAATTTTCCCTACCAGGTTCCTTGGTGTTTTAGGGGGACATGAAATGTAATTAATTTACAAGATTTCATAATTTTATGCAGAGATGGTTTTCTGATAAACGTAAAACGTAAAGGACATTTATCTCTCTCTCTCTCTCTCTCTCTCTCTCTCTCCTCAGATGTATATTTACCAACCTTGAACTTACTTGCCTTGATTTTGATTGCTGTGAATTGGGCTAATAACATGTAAAAAAAATAATTGCAATGGTACATGCATGAGATAAATGAGGTAGACAGATAAAAATTAGTTGTAAGAGAGAGAGAGAGAGAGAGAGAGAGAGAGAGAGAGAGAGAGAGACGATGGTTGGTCTTTTCTTCCCATCCGTTTTCAAACAATTTCAGTTTGGTATACAAATAACTCTACCGAAAATTTTCCATGACAAAATTTGCAAAAGGAAATTGATATTCCGCTCCGGATTAAACCATTTTCAAATTACCAATTTCCTACTATTCGCTTCCAGCGCCTCAGTGGCGTGATCAATATGGTCTTGACGTGCCACCTCGGTGGCCGCGAGCTCTATTCTCGGGCATTCCACTGAGGTGTAAGAGATATGTATTTCTGGTGATAGAAGTTCACTCTCGACGTGGTTCGGAAGTCACGTAAAGCCGTTGGTCCCGTGGTTGAATAACCACTGGTTCCATGCAACACAAAAACACCAAGCAAACAAACAAACAAACAAAAACTACACACTTCCAGACTCCGGAATACTCCACCATTCTTTATGCTCCCTGACCAGAAACAGAATTGTTAGTCAAGTAAAGAGGCTGATGAGAGAGAAGCTTTATTACCGTAAGCTTCTCCCTGAACTATAAATTCCGAAGAACCCAAGAAAAGGGAAAGAACGAAATGAAGAAAGGTTCCATGAGGGGCATGGAATAGAGAGTTTAGGCCAAAGGCCAAGCACTGGGACCTATGAGGTCATTCAGCGCTGGAAAGGAAATTGACTATAGGTAGGTTTGGATGGTGTAACAGGAGGAAAACCTGTCAGTAGCGCTATGAAATACTTGTTAAAACAAGGGTGGATAGAAAGACAGAAGAAAGAGAATATGAACGGAGGTACAGTAAAAGGAACGAAAAGGGGTTGCAGCAAGGGGCCGAAGGGGCATTGCCAATTTTTAGTAATGCCTATTACTAAAGGAATTAATAAATAAAATTTTATTCTTGCGCGGTCGAGGACGGACGAAAATTTGTTTGTTTTTATGGTGTTTTTACGTTGCATGGAACCAGTAGTTATTCAGCAACGGAACCAACGGCTTTACGGGACTTCCGAACCACGTCGAGAGTGAACTTCTCTGACCAGAAATACACAACTCTCACCCCCTCAATGGAATGCTCGAGAATCGAACTCGCGTCCACCGAGGTGGCAGGCCAAGACCATACCAATCACGCCACTGAGGCGCTTACGGACGAAAGTAATTGAAAAAAAAATAGATTACAATGAAAAGAGGACACGACGGAATGCAAAAGAGACATAACAGAAGTGACAGGAGAGAATGAGAAATGAGAAAGACCAACCAAGAAGAAGAGAGCAGAATTAATATATTAAGTGAATAATGAATATATATGAATATATTTCAGGAAAGGTAATCAATTAAAAATAACATATGACTAAAGAATATAAAAAGAATAACACCCAATAAATAATTACGAAGACTATAAACGAGAAGTGGGTAAAACTGACGTACCCGGGATGATAAAAAATGAGTAATATTTGCAGAAGAGAGACAGGCAGGAATTAAGTGCCGGTGGAAATAAAAATTACTGAGAGTAATTGGAAACAATCCGGAAGTGGAAAGGACACCGATAATCGTAAATGGAATGAGTAAAAACTAGAGTAAATCAAGTGGAAAAGAAAAATGATAATAGTCAGTGAAAAACGTTAGCAATAAAGTATCTGAAACGTAAAGGGGAAAAAATAATGATTACCGCTAACCAAAATATTTTCACTTTTAAATTTTTTTTATGTGACCCAGAGAGCATTCAAAACATCAAAGTTTAATTCTGGGTAATGTTTAGTGCCAAGACGAGTATTCCATTTTTTTTTCTTTCTTTTTTTTTGAGGGACGATTTATTTGAAAATTATGACAAAACATCACATTGAAAAAAAAATATGAAAGTTTAAAATCATTCTATAATTTTAATTCCATTTGATTATTATACCTTTAGACCATGACTGAGTCAGGAAGAAAATGCCATATCTCTTATCAATCTTTCCTAACGTTACGTCTTCGTAACAAAGGAAAATGATACCCTTTCGGATGGCAAGATCTTATGCAAATTTATATTGCGAAATATAAGTCAATTTGTTCTCTTTTCCTCAATAATTCCTATGGAGAGTCACGTTGCCGTTTGTATCCAACTTATGGTTAATTATAATAATTTTGCAACGAGATGAAGTCAATATGTTAATGAGGATTGAGGAGCACAATGCAGATGCGCACGTACCGCGGGCAAGGCACGGACGCTGCTCTCTTGGACATCACTCACTAGCCAGGTTCTTTTCAGATAAATGTCATCAAAAAGAGATTCTCTTTTTATGGTACGTTCATAAGTCTTTCGAGAGGAATCGTAAGCTTTTGCGTCATCTAATGTGTCAGAATTACTTATAAAGGGAGTGGGAGTTCAAAAGGCTATTTCGTGTGATATATTTTTTCTGAGAGTGTTACATGAACTGATTCGTATAACCAGTTTCATACACAAAAGTAATAATAAGCTGTACTATTCATTGAGAGGGGTTGGCTCTGAAGTGGAGGACAACACAATGGTCACTAACAAAAAAAATCATAGCTTATACAACGTCAGCAAATTCATACACTTGTGAACGGCTTACCAGCAACACGTCAAACCACCTACATCTGCTGCGCCATCCGCCTCTATTTTAAATGCACTTTCCTGTTTCCTGGAATTTGAAGACCTTCCTTTCCAGTATCTCTATTACACATTCTATCCTGCATTTTCTATGTCCTCCTTTCCTCCTCCCTCCTTCTATCTCGTCCATTCTTTCCACACGATCAAACCATCTTGAGTCTAATACATTCCTTCACAAATGTCATTTTTGTTTCACTGTACGTTCACATCATCTCTTTCCACCATTTAATTCTTCCTATGTCACATACTATGTAAATAGTTCATTTCAACTGGTTAAAGCTTGTTTTCTTTGCCCTTTCAATAACTACACTTCAGTTCCATAAAGGAGAATTGGCTCAACAATACCTTCATATATTCATATCTTTGGCTTGCAAGTTGCTTTCCTTACTTCTCGTTATGCGAGACATCTATTGTCTCGAAGAATTTTACAAAATACTTAGCTACTTTTACGTAAAAGTCTTTAACACTAGCCTATATTCCATTCATTTTCTCCTCATATAGCCCTCTCACTTGTTCTTAAACTCACTAGTCTTAATATTCGCAACCACATTTTCAACACATTTAATCATACCTAACCTTTATTCTCTCAAAGAATTTTACCAAATGCTTAGTTACTTTTACCTAAACGTCTTTAACACTAGCCTATACTCCATTCATTTTCTCCCCATATGCCCTTCTGACTTGCTATCAAACTCACTAGTCTTAGTATTAGCAACCACATTTTCATCTCCTTTGATCATTACCTAACCTTATTTCTATCTTCGTTTTTGCTTCAACCAAATACTGACAAGATTCTATTCTATACTAGAAGATAATCTAGCAAGCTCTGTCCTCAACATTTTCTCTTTCCTAAACATACTGGTGAATTTTCCTAAACACGCCCCTGTCAAAAACACATTTTCACAAGGCTCATTTTACTTTACTTGCTAAAGGAACTCCATGATGCCAAATTCACCCATTTTCCCTCTGTAACCAACCTTTGCACTCAAACCACCCAGCACAGTCACTCTTTCATTTTCTCCATACTCAGTCAGTAGCAGATTTAGATTCTCCCAAAATCCATTTTCTTCCACCGGTATTTTTTCCCAATTTCTGGACTATTTAATCTCACGATTACAACTTTTCTTCCCAACGCAATAACTTTCCCATGTTGTCGCTGAACCAGCACTTTCGTAATCTTTCCAACGCCAGCAGTGTCTTCCTGACCCTACAATCACGACCCCTTCCAGTTACCCCTGGACCAGTTCCAGTTACCACGCGACCCCTTCCAGTTACCCCGCTACCTCTTCCAGTTACCCCACGACCTCTTCCAGTTACTCCACGACCCCTTCCAGTTACCCCAGACTCAGTCACACTGTCCTTCTCCTTCCTGTACACACTGCCCTTTCACCTTCGTCTCACTGGGCGCCAAAATCCAGTTTTTGCTAAAGAAATCAACTGTCATATCTCTCCTCGTCCGCCTTACACTTAACAGTATATATGAACTAAAAGGGTGTGCCCAAGATAAGGGTGCATATGATAATTGAATTTTTCATTATAATTTCCACTGAATATCTAAGGAAAAAACACATTACTAATTCAGTACAAGGATAGTGCAGTGACCTACGTCTTGCAATTTCCCTACAAGGAAAGAAGGAATATAAACATCCGTCTTGCTAAATATCTAACGGTGTGAGGTATTTGTGTACCAATATGCGAAGATATATAATTTATAGAACTCTTACCTACTTGTACATAAGGCAAATATGAATCTAATCCTATTACCTTCTCCTCCCCATAGACTGGATCCAGCACAACAGGGGAAGAACATGGTGGAATTTGGTGGCATTACTTATAACTCCTACCTGCAGTTGCATAAAGTCTTGACAGCGCAGACGCTGATGTCTGAACAAGATGGGAAACCTGTGCATGATGAACATCTGTTCATTGTCATACATCAAGGTAATTTTTATTTCATAATTGTTTTGCTTGATAGACTTAATTAAGATACTGCAATGTTTGTCATTTCTCAAGGAAATTTGGTTTCAAATATTTTTTGTTTGATCTTGGATACGGAGACTGTATTGTTAGTTAAATACTGCGATATTTGTCCTTTCTCAAGGAATTATGGCTTTCAATCTTTTTGTTTGATCTTGGTTACATATACTGTATTGTCAGTTAAGATACTGCAATGTTTGTCATTTCTCAAGGAATTTTGGCTTTAAATCTTTTTGTTTGATATTTGCTATAAAGACCGTATGGTCATTTGGCAAGGCTCCATTTTTTCTTCTTTGTAGTGGTTTAATACATCTTTTAAGATAAAAGCAGTGTGAAATTGATTGCCGTATTTGAGTCATAATATGTTCAAGTTCTATTTGGATTTTTACCCAATACTTTTCTCGAATAATTATCTATGAAACCTAAACATGATAATTCTTAAATATAATTCTCTCTCTCTCTCTCTCTCTCTCTCTCTCTCTCTCTCTCTCTCTCTCTCTCTCTCTCTCTCTCTCTCTCTCTCTGTATCAGAATGTGAAATGTTTTTTTAATAATACTTATATTAATACATATAAAGAAAATCGTCTTGTCTTTTTTCGCAACTTTTTCACAACTTTTGAAGCATTTCCTCTTATTCCTACAACATACGAAAAATATGAAATTTAGTCAAATTCAAGTCCCGAAATACAGTAATGTGTACAAATGACGGCTTCCTACGGATGAGGTTGCATGACACACGCCCTCATTAGAGGCAGTTAACCGTTTACATCAGAATGGCGCGGCGGGCTCTAGGTTGGAAGCGAATTAAAGACTTAGAAAATGTAACTCAGGTACTGTACAACTCGGCCACGAGACTAACTTGGGCTGACTGCACACACTCTCTCTCTCTCTCTCTCTCTCTCTCTCTCTCTCTCTCTCACACACACACACACACACACACACACACACACACACATTATATATAGGGTACTTGAATAGTGAAGAAACCAAGGGAGCTTCAGTATTTAAATTCAAGTGTTGTTTTCATTGCAGAAAGATTTTTTATAATTTATCCTCGGTCAGTTTTTAAATATGCCCGTCTATATTATGAGAATTCTAGAAATTGAGGCAATTATAATAACAGTGGTTTTTCAGTGACTATCAAAACATCTTGCTGAAATTGCAAGAGCTGAACCCTGAAATGATTGAAATAAATATATGCACAGTGTTTCCCATACCCCGCAAACCTTTTCGTGGCAGTTAATTGTCATAATTATACTGAACCACGTAACCATTTTCTAAGGCATGTGAAGACACTGTATATGCCATTTCGGCTTCTAATCTCCTCAGCTATACTTCAAAATGTAAAGCTAACTAAAAAGGAAAGGTAACGATTATATCTGGGAAATAATCGATAAACAATTAGATTTTGAAATCTTAACACAATCGTTCCTGGGTGCATTCAAATAACCCTTATAAATTAGCCAAGGATCGCCCAGATGTCCCTTGAGAAAATAATAATAAATAAATAAAAAAAAAGACCCTTAAAAAAAAGAAAGGTAACACACATACACACACACACACACACACACACACACAGTAAAAATTAACAATCGAGTTTTCTGTACAGTCGCTACAGCGTATAATCAAGGCCACCGAATATAGATCTCGGCATAATGTTGTATATGCCGCAGACCCGGTGGTGGCCTGTCCTATATCGTTGCCAGACGCACCTTTATGGCTAACTTTAACCTTAAATAAAATATAAACTACTGAGGCTAGATGGCTGCAATTTGTTATGCTTGACGATTGGATGGTGGATGATCAACGTTCCAATCTGCAGCCCTCTAGCCTCAGTAGTTTTTTATGATATGAGGGGAAACAGATGGAGTGCGGACGGACAGACAAAAGCGGCACAACAGGTTTATTGAACAGAAAACTAGAACTTAATTATTCGGTTCATTGGGTGGGAAGAGAAAGTAGTAATCAAGCCAATTCTACTTCACCTTCGCAGTTTGGTAGATAGGAATCCTGACATCATTAGGCGAGCCAATTAATACCCACTTTTTATGGCCGCGAATGTTCAGGGCACCTACACCCTTCACGAACTCTCTTCACCATTAAATAAATGAATAAATGTATAAATAAATAAAGAAACAAATAACAACTAATAAAAATGAGATCGATACTTCTTTTCAACCCGGGAGACTAACAAATTAGAAATTATCTAAACTCTTTTCATTTTGGTTTAACTTCGCCAGAAATGTCATGAAACTGGTTAATTGGTCATCTGATCATTAATGCAATACATTTTAAAAGAAAAAAAAAATTGAATACTCAAAAAACCAATTTATTCATTCATCAACCTCCTAGTTATTTTGCAAACTAATGGCCTTTTAAGTTTTGCTTTAATCTTAACGTTTGGACATTTTGAATTATTATAATATAAATAAATAACTAGACTAGTCAAAGTGCAGCCACACATTTCGTTCGTTGCTTTGATAGAACATTTTCTCTGAGAGAGAGAGAGAGAGAGAGAGGAGAGAGAGCAAGGCTAATGGGTACAGGTTCCACTATTTGTATTGTTGTTGTATCGGCAGAGTACGTACGCAACGTCATTAGAGTATGACCTTGTGGTAGCGCTGTCACATGACATATGCGCATTTCAGAGGTGGTACTACTTGTGTTTTTGGAAGGACGTGACGCAAAGGGCCTCGTGTATATTATACATACATATATATATATATATATATATATATATTATAGGTATATATATAATATATATATAGATATATATATATATATCTATATATAGATATATATATATATTATATATATATATATATCTCATATATATATATATATCTATATATATGTTATATATATATATATATATATATATATATATATCTATATATATATATCTATATATATATATCTATATAGATATATATATAGATAGATATATATATATATATATATATATATATATATATATATATATATATATATATATATATATATATATATATATATATATATATATATATATATGTATAATATGTTATATATATAGAGATATATATATATATGTATATGTATATATATATATATATATATATATATATATATGATATATATATACATATATATATATATGTATATATATATATATATATATATATATATATATATATATATATATATATATATATATATATACTATATGTACATAATATATATATATATATATATATATATATATATATATATATGTATATATATATATATATCACAATCTTTCATAAGTTTCTAAAATTACAAAAAATGTACTTGTAAGTCCTTAAAGTGGTAATGATAGTATATAAAATAATATAGTATACGTGAAATACGACGTAAAACCCTCTTAAATTGTTCAGAAAGTAACCCACTTTAGTCAATGATCATGACCAAAATATGTGACGCCATAATACTGATTACAGATTGCGTTGGAATTATCAAACTACGCACCACTGGTGCGCACTTATCACCGCGTGCTGGGTATGGGTCTAAAGTAGGTCGGTCTCATGGGTGTAGTACTGGTAGGCTACCATAGAAGAGAATCTCTGTCGGGAGGCTAGTCCAGAGGTTCACAATAGGCCTATGACTCCCTTTCAAACTTGACCATAAGGCCATTTTAATCTAAACCAATCAATCATCCTAGACGAGTTTGGATGGCGAATACGTAATTTGCCAGGATATGTGTGTTTGTGTTTTTGTTTTCCCACAACAGATGTTAAATAGTTATTGATGGATTTCAGTGGAATTATGTAGTACAGGAGGTTCTGGAAAACTAACCAACCAGGGATAGATGACGGTATCTTTCCAACTCACAGGTCCCACCATTGAGAAATTTTGCACATTACAGGTTTTCAAAGATCTGCTTCAGGAGTGCCTGTAAGAATTGGGCTGCAAGCCTATAGGCCAAGAAGATCAAAAATTATTTGCATGCCATTCAAATAAATAATTGCCTTATAAAAATTTGTACACACTGACTACTTTCTTTTCTCTCGCAGCCTACGAGCTGTGGTTCAAGCAAATTATCTACGAGATCGACTCGGTGCGGGAAATCTTCAGCAAGGAAGAGGTCGACGAGCACAAGATGTTGGAGATCGTCAAGAGAATGCAGAGAGTGACCCTCATTCTCAAGGTAATTATGTTCGTTAATAAGTCATTCAGCAAATATGGCTTTTGTACTTGTATGTCCAAAAGATATCTAAAATTATCGGTCATGACTTTGAGTGAAATTTATTGTTCCTCGTTTGAGGAGTGGGTTACGTGCTCGCCAACCGATTCGGTTGTCCTGAGTTCGATTCCCCGCTCTGCCAACGTGAAATCAGAAGAATTTATTTCTGGTGATTAGAAATTAATTTCTTGATATAATGCGGTTCGGATCCCACCATTGCTAGGTCACCAATTGATTCCTGGCCACATAAAAATATCTGATCCTTCGGGCCAGCCCTAGGAGAGCTGTTAATCAGCTCAGGGGTCTGGTTAAACTAATATGCACTTAACTTAGTGATGACTGGGCAATCTGTCAAGGGAGATTTTATTGAATTTTGAAGATGGGTCTGGATACCGAAACGTTGTGTTTTCTTCATTTTTGGAAAAATTCTACAGTATATATATTTATGATATGGACGTTTATCAGCTGGCCAGGCAACTAATACGATCTAAGGTTTGAAAATAGGTCTTCTAAGGTGTGCCACAGGTAAGCAACCTCTGAAGGTATTTTATCTAGCAATGGAAAAATCCAGGCACAATTATCCGGAAATGGATACTTACCATAGTAGATTCACATCAATCGTGCATTTGACGTCTGGGGCAGTCCCCTACGACGCTCCTGATTGGCTGTTGACAAGCCAATCACAGGGCTGGAAACTCCTAGTCTCTTGAGAGAGTTCACATAGGCAGGATGTATATTCCACCTCTCCTGAAAGACGTTTCCCTTGGGAGAGATGGAACATACATCCTGCCTATGTGAACTCTCTCGAGAGAGTGAGAGTTTTCAGCCCTGTCATTGGCTTATCAACAGCCAATCAGGAGCGCCGTAAGGGACTGGCCTAGACATCAAATGCACGGCTGATGTGAATCTACTATAGCAATAGCAAGTTCAAGTGAATTCGACGAGATCCACGAAGCTTCATGCTTACCATTATATTGCTATATACTTCTCTAAGTATTGAATTGTTCCGAGTGGTAATAGCGAGAATCAGGACGCCAGGTACATCTAATAAAGGTTACTGGCTCTTCAGCAAGCTACATATATTAAATAGGTACACGACTAGTACAACTTCACTAAGTGGTCTGAATCATACGCTTGATTACCTACGATTAAAATGGACTGGTCTCAGTAAAGAGAACTTTAATACTTACGGTGTTTGCTAGGCTCATTCAAAAGCTTGCTTATGTTTTTTGATAAATCAGTGTATCAATTTTTTCACGTAACTAATTAGGGCACAGGGCACGGCATTGAAGAGGAGTAAACCTAATACAACATCTCTAAAAAAAACTCGTAATACCTATGATTATAGTCACATAAAAAGATACGGTTGTTGTTTTAGGTTTAGCTGGCCTTATGCCAGCACGGGCTCTTGCTCCGGAGATCCACGTTACTGGGAAAATAAACTCGCCATAACTATAGAATTACCAAAGAACAAAAGATCTCTGAAGATCGACATTACCTATTTAAAAAGAAAATAAGAAAACAAATCAGAAGAAAAGAACTTGACACTTCGAAAGCCGCATGAGAAATATTAGCAGAGTAGCAAGACATTTGATAAAGTCCCCTTGAGTATGACTGGTTAAACCAGCAAGATATTAAACAAGCTGCGGTCTGTTCGATTTGGTAAGTGAGTGGCCGCACGTAAGCGAAGTAGCCTTGCTCGGATTTGGTTTAAAAAGAAAAAAAAAAAAAAAAAGTTTTTTGGGCGCAATCGAGTATTCTGTACAGCGAATAACCAAGGCCACCGAAAATACATCTATATTTCGGTGGTCTCGGTATAATGATGCATGAGCCGCGGCCCATGACACTTTATCCACAACCAGGTGGTTGCCTGTTCTAAATCGTTGCCAGACGGACAATTATGGATAACTTCGATCTTGGATACAACAAAACCTACTGAGGCTAGTGGGCTGCAATTCGGTATGTTTGATGATTGGAGGGTGGATGATGAACATACCAATTTGCAGCCCTCTAGCCTCTCTAGTTTTTAAGATCTGAGGGCGGACAGACAATTGCGGACGGACAGACAAAGCGATCTCAATAGTTTTCTTTTACAGAAGAAAAAAGCTTTAGAGTAATGTTAAAAAAATGGTTAAAAGAACATTTTATTAAAAAAGGAGTTGTGATTAGTAAGTGAATCTGTATTCTTTAGCAAAATTTTCAAAATTAATTTTCACAAAAAAAAAATTACTTCCTTAATTTTCTCACATAGGTATCTTATTCTACGTAGACTATTTGCCTATAGGCTTTAGATATATGTATGGTGTCAATAGTAATGATTATATTCCCATTCAAAAGACAGTTTTATCTGTCAGTTGATTTATTTACATTTCAGGTAGCCCTGTTTATTTTTTTTTTATTTGCACATACCCTATGAATAGACCTCTAAGTCTGTTCTATATAGATGTCTGCACATCATGAATAGAGATAATATCAATGACAATTCAAAAGAAGACTGCTAATCACTAATTCCTCGTTATGAGCAAGAACATTCTTGTAGACGATGTAGCACTCAAGCAATGTGATCGTAACGAAATTGTCATAATTCACGGTATACTACCCTTCAACGCATCTCTCTCTCTCTCTCTCTCTCTCTCTCTCTCTCTCTCTCTCTCTCTCTCTCTCTCTCTCTCTCGCAGTGCGACAATCGACTCATGCGTGGATTTTAGAAGTCTATTCTAATAGACGGAGAAACCAAACAGATGGCCTGTCAAAAGCAAACAAACAAACGAATAAAGCAAAGCACAAAGGGGGGACGGGAGAGACAAGTGTGGACGAATGGTGGAATGTTATGAAAGCCCCACCCCTGCCCCACCCCACCCCAAAAAAATAAAAAAGATAATAATATTCAAAAACATAAACAAGGATTTCCTAAATACTGAAACTAACTCAGGAATCCAAATGTCTCGGAAACTCCATCGCTTTAGTTTCAGAGATATGTACGTGGCGAATGAATATGTGAGACGAGTTTACGATGAGCACAAAAATCTGTATTTAATGACTGCGGATGCAAGAGAGGAGACCTTAAACTGTATATGTTCTACGCCGATAGCATCTTGATTCCACATACTCGAAAGGAGATAAGTGGAGATGTGCTTTAGAGAGTTTAACATATAAATATTTGACGAATGTGATGGATGACGACCAGCGAGCCACGATCAAGATGGCAGAAGTGAGAACAGATGCGCAGCGGTCAGAAGGATAAAGATGTTAACCATCTGATTCAAGCCGGACGAGTAATTGGAATTGAATTGAAGATAGAATTTAGGCCAAAGGCCAAGCACTGGGACCTATGAGGTCATGCAGCCCTGAGACGGAAATTAACAGTAAAAGGTTTGAAAGGTATAACAGGAGGAAAACCTAAAAGCAGTTGCGCTATGAATCAATTGTTAAGGGAGGGTGGAAAGTAAGTAAGATGAAAGAAAGAGAATATGAAAGGAGGCACAGTAAAAGGAGCGAAAGTGGTTGCAGCTAGGGGCCGGAGGGGCACTGCAAAAAACCTTAAGTAATGCCTACAGTGCACTGCGTGAGATACACTGACGGGACTAATCCCCTACGGGGGAGTAGCCTAATTAGAAGAGGGGTATCCGGGGCACTCTACGACAAGAGTATCCTATTCAGCCCCAGTGAAGTTTGCTTGTTTGTATGGTGCTTTTACGTCGCAAGGAACCAGCGGTTATTCAGCAACGGGACCAACGGCTTCACGTGACTTCCGAACCACGTCGAGAGTGAACTTCTGTCACCAGAAATACGCATATCTCACCCCTCAGTAGAATGTCTGAGAATCGAACTCGCGGCCACTGAGGTGGCACGCCAACACCTTACCGATGACGACACCGAGGCGCTCAGCCCTAGTGAAGAAAATTGAACAAAATAATTTAGTCGTGCCAGGAATGAGGATGCTCAGATGAATTATTGGAGCGGCTAGAGGTAAAAGAAGAAATGAATACTACATTAGAGGATTGGGATGAGTCCGTCAAAGAAAGTAGAGGGGTCAAGACTGAGATGGTTTCGGCACCCGGTGAGGGCAGATGCAGGAGACATAAAGGAAATGGGAAGGAGAGAAGGACCTAAGAGAAGATAGAGAGGCTGCATTCGAGAGGATATGAAAGACAAAGGAATGAACGGAGAGAGGACGCAAGATAAGACATACATGGAAAATGTTCATTTTAAACAGCGACCCTGACTAGGAATTAAACCGAGAAGGTAAAACAAAAAACCCTAGCAAAGGCACTATACTTATTTTAGAAACTAAATTTTATGATAACAAATTTTCGAGACAGTGCAAATTCTGATAAAAATTAAAAAATAAAATTACTAAAAGCTTTTCACTATACTAAAGACCCAACTTCTCATTATCCAAATTAAAGTTTATGAAATAACGAAAAGTAAAATGAAAAATATTTGAAGAAATCCAGAAATGTTTTTATAGTATAATTAAAAAGTTCCTGAAGATGTCATCCAAAAAACTAGAACCTATTGATTTTTAAAGAATTTACAGTATCAAAAATTTCTTAAGATGTAATCCAAAAAAAACTGGAACCTCTAGATTTTCAAAGAATTTAAAGTATTATTAAAACATTTCTGATGATGCCATCCAAAAACTAACATGGACAATTTACAAGATTTCCAATTCAATTCCACATCCAGCGAACACAATGATAAGTTCAGCGTCAATTTCGTGCAATTAATTCATTTCTGAGGTGAAATATTCTTCCTTTCAGTCAGCCTGTATGCAACGTCATCATTAGCTGCAAAAGATTATTTATGCCACCGATAACAATCATTATTCAAGAATAAATCAAAATAACATGTTATGCTTGAAATCAACGTCAGGTACAACAGCTTGTTCGAAAGGCAATTTTTCCTGGCAAATCTGATTGGATCTAAATATGAAATACTGATGTACGTATACTTTAAATGCAATATATTTCAAATCAATGTCAGATGTGTGGTAACAAATGAGGAGAAAATTCAATGGGCGAATCCGTAGTTTGATGAATTGAAACAGGAAAATCGGATGATGCAGGTGCGAGCCCAAAGACACGAGCGCTCTGCCGTCGAAATTGTGGTATATATGATTGAGACATCCATTCCCTCCGACTGTCTTCTCACCTTATCATTGCATCGGTATACAAGAAGGAGACGAAAATACTATTTTTCCGAGCATTCACTTCTAGCTGCAAAATTCCTCGAGGCAATGAAGCAAATGAAAGAGGAATGAAGAGATCGCCAGACAGGTGAGAGAGATGTCTGAAGACGGGTTAAGACTTACGAGGGATCATGTGGTGGTCTGGGTCAGAGAGAGAGAGAGAGAGAGAGAGAGAGAGAGAGAGTGGTGGTCACGGGTGAGAGAGGGGTTCTGGGATGGGGGCGTAGGGACGGGGGTCGGGGGGCCGGGGGGCCGGGGGGGCAAGCAGCGAAAGAAGAATAAACGTCTAGTGGCGTAGAGCCAGTAACCGGAGATGCGGCCACGAAGCCCTACGACCGACTGGCATTACGAGAATGACAGTCGGCAGCACGTAGACTACTCAAGTTTTTCTTGCGATGTGCTCCGTTTAATGAAGATATTGGAAAATATAATCAGTCTGAAGGCCTTTGACAACTACGTTTATTATTTGTTTGTTGTTGATGGAAATGGAAGTGCGGGGTAGAAGGAAGAAGGGAAGACCAAGAAAGAGATGGAGTGATAGTGTAGGGGAAGATATGGTATTAAAAAGTATTAATGAGAACGATGCACAGGAAAGAAATCGATGGAGACGACTCATTCACAACGGCGACCCCATATTAAAATGGGTTAAAGCTGGGAAGAAGAAGAAGAAGAAGTTGACATTCAGTGTTTGCAGAGGAGACTTTATGTATATAATATATGTAGAATCTACAGGTCATTTTTACCAGAAACATATGAAATTGTAATAGCTACAATGCCCTCCTAACTTCTCAAATTCTTTGATCTCTTTTGGATACGCTTGTCACTGCAAAAGTGGAAGTTGGAGCTCAAGTCTTTGTTGTGACAAGCGTATCCAAAAAAGAGCAAAGAAGTTAAGAAGTTAAGAGAGCATTGTGGTTATAACAATTACATATGAAATAGATATATGTGAGCCTCACGGTGTGATTGGTAGCATCGTAACTGAACAACTGACAGGTCCCAGGCATAAGTCTACGACGAGGGCAAGGGGATTGATGGGCACGGTATATCAAAAACCCAAAGGACCTCTGCTTTCTCAAGGCTCAAGAGGCGAATTAGCTCTCTGGTGGTTTAGACGCCTATGAGAGCTATATAGATACTCGGCCCAAATCACTTAGCGATAACTGGGAGTTTAAACCACAGGTGATTTTTTTAGTTGATAATATTTATCAACTAAATAATTCCCCTTCGGTTTACATATATGAAAATATGTTAATACCGAGGTAGAGCGAATTAGATATAAAAGGACATTTGTAGCTCGAATAATATATATATATATATATATATATATATATATATATATATATATATATATATTATATATATATATATATATATATATACTATATATATATATATATATTATATATATGTGTGTGTGTGTGTGTGTGTGCGTATGTGTATTTTATAGGATAATTTTTAACAATAATCATCCCCTTATTACGTATATATATATATATATATATATATATATATATATATATATATATATATATATATATATATGTACTATATTGCCACGAGAAAAGTGACACAATAGTTGGGAGTGCAAGATCTTTCAATTTGACTTTCAGGCCTCATCAAGCAAACTGCATGCAATAGAACAAAAGAGTACTAAGGCGACTCTGTCCTACAAGCAACTACTAAGACTAAAGGGGCATATACATACGATTTTACTGCGAAACAAATGTCATTACATTTGGATTAGGTCTCTCAAGGTAATAACAGCTGTCTAGGAGTAACTCGGGTACTTGAATAAAACGAGGTGAGGCAAAGATTAAGTATTCGCGTTGCAGTTAGAAATGTCGTAGGGCTCGAGGAGACGCTTGTGGACCACCTCGTGAAAAAACACTGGCTAGGTTTACCGACAAGGTTTTGGTTTCTGTTTTAAATCTCCTTCGAACATCTTGCGCAGAATGGGATTGAATAGTATCAAGACGGTATAAAACAGAGGCTGAATATTATTTCAATTTTCATCGGTGCAGATTCGCGGAGATTTCAGGATGTGATAGTTTTTCAACTCAAGTGGTGAAGGTTAACAACATTCTTTTGGCCGCTCTCACTTGGTTAAAGCCAGATGTCATCAAATGTCTGTTGTGTACAAACAGTTCTCTGTGAAAAAAAAACAATAAGCTACGAAGATAGAGAAAATATCTCGTATTGGGGGAAAATAAGAAAAAAAAACAGAATCGATTGATAATTCTCTAAAGGAAATAGTTTTCGGGCAAAGATAAACGTGGAAAATTTATTCCCTGCCAATAAATTGCTTATGAACAGAGAATGTTTACCTTTGATAAAAAAAAAGTTATATATATATATATAATATATATATATTATATATATATATATATATATATATATATATATATATATATCGAGCTAAAATGTCCTTTAATATCTAATTCGCTCTACCTCAGAATTAATATATTTTCATATGTTTAACCGAAGGGGAATTTTTTAGGCGATAATAGAATTGCCGGCTGACGGGCACGAACCATCGACATCTTCAATTCCAGGACTGGCAGTGGCGGGGTGGGCTAAGGCTTCACTGCCAGTCCTGGAATTGAAGATGTCGATGGTTCGTGCCCGTCGGCCGGCAATTCTATTATCACCTAAAAAATTCCCCTTCGGTTAAACATATATGAAAATATATTAATTCCGAGGTAGAGTGAATTAGATATTAAAGGACATTTGTAGCTCGATATATGTATATGAATCACGGTAATATGATATGACTTGTATATATATATATATATATATATATATATATATATATATATATATATATATATGTGTGTGTGTGTGTGTGTATATATATATATATAAATAAACCTCGCCCCGTCCTCTCAAATTCTAATTAAAAAATTCCCTGTCAACAGCTCTGTGTCGACCAATTCCTGATTCTAGAAACGATGACGCCACTGGATTTCATGGAATTCAGGGACTACCTATCTCCGGCTTCGGGATTTCAGAGTTACCAGTTCCGACTTCTGGAGAACAAACTCGGTTTGAAAGCGGTAAGACACTCGAGTGTATGAATTTTCTTCCTCCTGCGGCAGAAGTATGGTTTCTCTTGTCTTCCTTTAATGTTCTCAGTAGTCTTTTCCAAATTTGATGTTCTATAGTCATTTTTTCCCCTCCAGGAGAAAACTTTACGGTATCCTCGAGGATATTCTCTGACATTTTCAACGTTTTAAACCTTTAACTTTAATTAAATTAGTTTAACATTTCTAGGCGTTTAACCCCGTAAAGTTTTACAATACAGATTATGATGTCCTCTAGTAAACTAATCGTTTCCTTTAACATTTTTATTACAATACCTTCAATATTCAAAATTTCCTCAAGTGTTCAAAGTCTTATTTGTTTTATATGAATGTTAAAGCCTTCAAAATAAAATGACAAGTTCGAGGAATGCGTCGCATATTATTGCTAAAAGCAGTCATATGACAACACTGGAAAGCAGGTGTGACATTCCGAAGCAGTTTGTTACGCGCGCTCAGATCTTCGAACTTGTGGTTGTTATTGTAACCGTTAAATTTCACTGTAGAGATCTGATGTCCAGAGCAGCTAATAGTCTAAAATGTAATCTACTGCTTCCAGGAACTGCGTGTCCGATACAACCAAGAAAACTACATGAAAGTCTTCGGCAATGAGCCAGACATCTACAAGAGGATCATGGCTTCGGAAGAGGAGCCATCTCTGCAGAGCTTGTTGTGCCGATGGCTCGAGAGAACGCCTGGCCTGGAAGAGCGAGGTTTCAATTTCTGGAAAAAGTACAAAATGGCCGTCGATACCATTCTGGATGACCAGCTCAGAGAGGCAGAGGTGAGAGGCAGCTGAGACACAAATTATTTTTATTATTATTATTATTATTATTATTATTATTATATGAAGGTAGGAGACCCTCTCTCAAACATGTTTTGTTAAAGATGATGGCAGCATCAGTGGAATTGATTTTATATATGGTCTTTTCAATTCTTCTTATTATTCTCTTCTCATCAGGGCTGATATTTGCTAATAGCTGGCCGATGTTCATATCTCGGTGAAAGAAATGTTTTCTAAAAATAATAATTTATTGATATGATAACAAAAGTGGTTAACAAATCTTAGTCTAAGGGTGTAACGGAATTCCAACGTTTCCAACCGTATCATCGGTTCATTTTCAAGGAAAGGTGAGCTTGAACTGATTGAAATGGGGTCGTTCGGCGGTATTTATTGTGTCCCAGGTGCTCTGTCTGATGGGCGCTGCATTTTCATTGGCTGAACAGAGGATTAAGTCCCTGAGTCAAGCCGTCTTGCAGAGGTGGAAGCTCGCACTGCTCTTCTCGTGCGGACGCTGGAGACTGGGAGCGTAGTATTGGGAAGGTCATTGCCGATAGACGGGGGCACCTGATTGGCCCGTTCGATCGGCTCTATGGTGCTGGCGGCGGCCCGCCCTTCGTGCCACCGTCGGGAGGAGTGAAGTCTCTTGGGTGGTGTTGAGGCTGGGGTCTCTCCTTCCCGATGTGTAGGGCCTCCAAAGAGGCGGAGGCGACGGTGGTCTGCTGCCTTATCGATAATTCTGATATTAGGAATAATGTCATTCCTAATTATCCTGGTATTGTGGACGTTTTTGGCATGATTATGGATGGCGCCTTCCTGAGCGTGGCAGGATATCCTCTTCGAAAATCGCATAGTCGTCATACCAATGTAAGCGCCGGGGCATTCCCGGACAGGGCATTTGTACTGGTAGACAACGTTAGTTTTCTTGAGAGGGTCCTGCAACACGGGGCTGGATTGTTTTTCATAATCAGGCCACTGGTCTTCTTGCTCTTGTAGTAAATTATTAGTTTCACTTTTTTTCGCAGGGTCCGTGGGGGAGACGTTCCTTTCTATGATGGTACGAAGGGCTCGCTCGTCCTCTTTGTATTTCTTATGAAATACTCCCTTGTAAAAGAGAGTGACGTCTTCAAGGGCGGCGGGACGAGGCTCCTGCTGATACCACTTATCGATGTTTCTGCGAATGCATTTAGTGATGTCCCGGTTGGAATACCCGTTGTTAATTAAAACTTGGGCAACACGTTCTAATTCAGTGTGCGTGTCCTTCCACGAAGAGCAGTGTGAGAGAGCTCTCCTGATGAAGGCGCTGATCGCAGTGCGCTTGTATCTCTCTGGACACTCGCTCTCGCCGTTCAGGCACATGCCCAGGTTCGTGGGTTTCGTATACACCTGTGTTACGAAACCCACGAACCTGGGCATGTGCCTGAACGGCGAGAGCGAGTGTCCAGAGAGATACAAGCGCATCGCAGGTGTATACGAAACCCACGAACCTGGGCATGGCCTGAACGGCGAGAGCGAGTGTCCAGAGAGATACAAGCGCACTGCGATCAGCGCCTTCATCAGGAGAGCTCTCTCACACTGCTCTTCGTGGAAGGACACGCACACTGAATTAGAACGTGTTGCCCAAGTTTTAATTAACAACGGGTATTCCAACCGGGACATCACTAAATGCATTCGCAGAAACATCGATAAGTGGTATCAGCAGGAGCCTCGTCCCGCCGCCCTTGAAGACGTCACTCTTTACAAGGGAGTATTTCATAAGAAATACAAAGAGGACGAGCGAGCCCTTCGTACCATCATAGAAAGGAACGTCTCCCCCACGGACCCTGCGAAAAAAGTGAAACTAATAATTTACTACAAGAGCAAGAAGACCAGTGGCCTGATTATGAAAAACAATCCAGCCCCCGTGTTGCAGGACCCTCTCAAGAAAACTAACGTTGTCTACCAGTACAAATGCCCTGTCCGGGAATGCCCCGGCGCTTACATTGGTATGACGACTATGCGATTTTCGAAGAGGATATCCTGCCACGCTCAGGAAGGCGCCATCCATAATCATGCCAAAAACGTCCACAATACCAGGATAACTAGGAATGACATTATTCCTAATATCAGAATTATCGATAAGGCAGCAGACCACCGTCGCCTCCGCCTCTTGGAGGCCTACACATCGGGAAGGAGAGACCCAGCCTCAACACCACCCAAGAGACTTCACTCCTCCCGACGGTGGCACGAAGGGCGCCGCCCGCCAGCACCATAGAGCCGATCGAACGGGCCAATCAGGTGCCCCCGTCTATCGGCAATGACCTTCCCAATACTACGCTCCCAGTCTCCAGCGTCCGCACGAGAAGAGCAGTGCGAGCTTCCAACCTCTGCAAGACGCTTGACTCAGGGACTTAATCCTCTGTTCAGCCAATGAAAATGCAGCGCCCATCAGACAGAGCACCTGGGACACAATAAATACCGCCGAACGACCCCATTTCAATCAGTTCAAGCTCACCTTTCCTTGAAAATGAACCGATGATACGGTTGGAAACGTTGGAATTCCGTTACACCCTTAGACTAAGATTTGTTAACCACTTTTGTTATCATATCAATAAATTATTATTTTTAGAAAACATTTCTTTCACCGAGATATGAACATCGGCCAGCTATTAGCAAATATCAGCCCTGATGAGAAGAGAATAATAAGAAGAATTGAAAAGACCATATATAAAATCAATTCCACTGATGCTGCCATCATCTTTAACAATATTATTATTATTATTATTATTATTATTATTATTATTATTATTATAGCATTTGCAAATTTACCATAGGGCACACTATGTCCACAGTAATGTTATTCTCGGAACAAAAACAACAAAACAAGGGTTATTTTTGAGTTCTCATACTCATCTGTTTGAAATGAAGGAATATGATTGATGTGTAAACAGTATGTATATATATATATATATATATATAATATATATATATATATATATATATAATATATATATAAATATATATATATATGTATATATATATATATATATATATATATATATATATATATTAATTATAAAATTACCAAACATATATTCATTCCTAACAGATGAGCTTGATAATTCCCTCTGATTCATTGCTTTTGGTCCGAGATATATATATATATATATATATATATATATATATATATATATATATATATATATATATATATATATATATATATAATTTTCTTAGTAGTCATCACCCTTATTAAGTGATAAGACCGAATCAACCTCAGTTTTGACAATAGCTCTGTGTAGCTGGATAGGATTGGTTTATCATATGTAAAATATTATCGATTACATCCCTAAGAAACAAAATGATCTCCCCTAGGAGGAGGTTTTACATTGATTCTTGTATATCTGCATAAACTTTATTGGCCATGACGTGGAAAAACGCCCAGTCTTTCAGCCATACTATCCCATAAATATGGGAACCGCAGTTATACCCAGAGCTTAAGAGGACCTTGTTGTCTATGCAAATGACCAGTGGCGGATCTAAAATCTTTCAAGGGAGTGGGGTCACTTAGGACAATCATATATATATATATATATATATATATATATATATATATATATATATGTTAGGATAATCATTCATATATATATATATATATATATATACAGAACATGTACACGCATAGGTACATATATATATATTATATATATATATATATATATATATATATATATATATATATATATATATATATATATCAATATTTATACATGTATGCACACATACATATTATATACAAACATTATTAGTTGTTGTTGTTGTTGGTGTACAGTTGTTGTAGGAATAATCACTAAGTAAAAAATATTTTTGCTTCTAATAATGATCTATTAAAAGAAACCATTACTCATATCCATGGGGTGGGGTGTGGCGCCCACGTGACCAGGTGCTCCCCCTCCCCTTAAATCAACCATTGCAAATGATATGCCCTGAAAATTCGGTTGATTAGCATTGCCCCATACTGTTTGCCTGACTTAAAGAGGAGCCTGGCGTTCTCTGGCAAAATTAACCAACATTGATTCCATATTCCTGCAAAAATGAAAGTCACGCACGGAACTGTGAAGTGACGTCACGGAATCTCACGAATTTTGTCGTCTATACTGACTACTTTGGGAGAAGGTTTGGTAGAACGATGCTTATGCTCTGGAAGATTCACCTTCCCTTCTCTCTACTGGGAAATGATCTAGAGGGATGATATTTTTGCCAGCCATTCTTGAATGTCTTACCAAGCCGAAGTCGATATTCACACCTGCGCAAATGGCTCCCATAAACAGAAAACTTCGAAGGAATTGACCATTTCTACCTAACCACGAGTGCTTCCCACAGGCCGAGGACGTCGAAGAGCTGCGGGCGCATCTACAAACGCAACAGAAGAGAAGAAAAGAACTCTTCGACAGTATCTTCGACGTCAGAATCCACAACGGCTTGATGGCCAGAGGAGAGCGGCGCCTCACACACAAAGCCCTCCAGGGAGCCCTGATGATCTCCTTCTACAGAGAGGAGCCTCGCTTCAATCAGCCCCACCAGTTGCTGCAGCTCCTGATGGACGTCGATTCCCTGATGACGAAGTGGCGGTGTAAGTAACAGCTCCAAAAATAAGTGACGCAAAACTGCAGCTTTCCCAAGTTTAAGCGACCCTTCTCTGGCCGCTGATTTCAGCTGCGCAGACAAATGGATACTCTCTTAGTAGATTCACATCAGCAGTGCATTTGATGTCTAGGCCAATCCCTTACGACGCTCCTGATTGGCTGCTGATAAGCCAATGACAGGGCTGGTAACTCTCAGTCTCTCTCGAGAGTTCGCATAGGCAGGATGTATGTTCCACCTCTCCTGAAAAACGTATCCCTCAGGAAAAGTGGAACATACATTCTACCTATGTGAACTCTCGAGAGAGACTGAGAGTTTCCAGCCCTGTGAATGGCTTATCAACAGCCAATCAGGAGCGTCGTAAGGGACTGGCCTAGACATCAAATGCACGGCTGATGTGAATCTACTATAGCTTGTCTAATTGCTTGACGAGTACCTGTCTTCGCTTATGCTTATTTTACTCTGCTGTGTAATTTTTTTATTCATGCTGTTATATTCATACTGATTTAACGATGATATACGCTCCGAATGGCTCTAAGCCATTGGATTGTTCTGATCTTAGGCCGTTTTGATGTTATTTGTAATATCTTTCTTAAGCAGACAAAGATTTTGATAAGTAAACTTTTCTTGGACAAACTTAGTCTTCGTTCTCTGATATCGCTGAGACTCATAAGGCCAAAGAAAAATTGATTTAACGAAAAGATTGATCGAATGAGTCCAACACTCCGAACGATCCCAGTAGACCTAAACGTTACTGTTAAATGCGTTAACACTACGATAAAACAAAAAAAACGTCGTTAACTTACCGCGCACACTTCAGAAACAGGTTAAAATGCATTTCAACGATTTATCGCCAGTCTCAACCAGTGCTTCGTAAGATTACTCAGAATTTGTCTATAAGGCCCCGTCCACACGGTCGAGCTTTGGTCGACGAACTTTGTCCGATGTGACGTCAGAAGCGAGAAACAGCAGGAAAAGTCAGAACTTTACCGCAGTTTCTCCGCTTCTGACGTCACATCGAACAAAGTTCGTCGAGCAAAGCTCGGCCGTGTGGACGGGGCCTTAGACTCTTTCTACACTTACGGCCGTAGACTCGTTTTCAACAATTAGTGCTCTCTTCAGACATTGTGCTATGCGTGTGAAAAGTTCCAATGTGTGTTTAAATATTTTACACATTCCAATTCTACGAATAGAGTCGAAACAAGGAATATCAGTCACCGTCACCTTCCATACCAATTACCTGTCCCATTCCGAGATCCATGTTGTGGAATATGCAGCAGGGAAAAATTAAATCATGAGTATTATTCGTATGAATAACCACGCTCCCATCGGAATCATTTCCAATTACATTTTATCCATTTTCTCACTTGTCGACTCGCAATATTCAGGTTTTATAGATATATAAAATCTTCTTAACACATCAAATTTGAAAGGATTATACTCGGTTATTACCAAAGAATCTTCATTTAAGGAATTTAACCGGTCAGTTCTATCCACTAAGTTACTTAATAAAATTTGCCATGTATTAACTGGTTCATCGTTATATGTTTTTTTAAAAAGCGTTTTAACACCATTTCAATGTTAATAATTGAACTGGGAACGAAATACGAATAAATTTTGTCTGCAACTTGGCAAAGAAAAAATGACCTTAATCTCACTGACCTTATGGATTTCTTTTTTGTTACGATCATCCTACATAAAAGTGCTTTATCAGACTGCTATACGTTGATAAAAATCAAATTATCAGAGCAAATGAGGAGAACATTATCTGGGCTGGAGATCCAAGTTCCGTAGTCGAAGTCAAAAGCCAGCATTTTACTGTCAAGCTCAACCACTTCCACATGCACGTATTGGTTTATTTCTGATAGCTTTACTGATAAATTTGGTCTATTTGTGATAGCTATATTGATAAATTTGGTTTGCTCCTGATAGCTATATTGGTAAATTTGGTCTATTCGTTATAGCTATATTGATAAATTTGGTTTGTTCCTGATAGCTATATAGGTAAATTTGGCCTATTCGTTATAGCTATATTGATAAATTTGGTTTATTCCTGATAGCTATATTAATAAATATGGTTTATTCCTGATAGCTCTATTGGTAAATTTGGTCTATTCGTTATAGCTATATTGATAAATTTGGTTTATTCCTGATAGCTATATTGATAGATATGGTTTATTCCTGATAGCTATATTGATAAATTTGTCTATAAATTTGGTCTATTCGTGACAGCTACATATTGATAAATGTGGTTTATTCCTGATAGCTATATTGATGAATTTGGTTTATTCTTGATGGTTATATTGATAAATTTCATTGTTATTTTGACATACAATTAACTCTTTACTTATCTCTGATTAGAACTGCTACTACTAATATTTACCATGGTTCCATAAAACGTCACAATTTCTTGAATGTGATTTTAGTCAAAATTCAAAAGGCTAATGATACCCTTTTTGGGAATCAATTTTATCTCTTTTTTTTTGCCATAATTTTTTTTGCCATAGATTTTTCTTTTGGCCATAGTTACCCCCAACTTCATTTCACGTTAGCTTAAACTTTATTAAGGATAATACCATACTTTTACCGTAACAATATTGTTTTTTTTTCTTTTGCCTTTTTTTTCTTTTGCCATATATATAGCTCAACTTTTATGAAGGATAATACCATATACTTTTACCGTAACAATATTGGGTCTGGCTGCAAATAACCACCTGAGGTATTCACGTAGATATTAGAACATGACACTTATTTTACCAAGTTAAATATTTTACCAAGTTAATAATGCCTTAACTACTTTTAATACGGCTCAACGTATTTCTTCCAGACAACCACGTCATGCTGGTACAGCGAATGATCGGATCGCAGCTGATTGGTACCGGAGGATCGTCTGGATATCAGTATTTGCGATCTACTCTCAGGTATTTATGACGATCGAGTGGTCGAATCGTTGGGACACAAGTATGTATATATTGTACATACATTTAAAGATAAATCTGTACAGAAAGCTTCCAGGATAATGTTAAATTCCCAATTTCAAATCTATCTTTATAAATGTATGTGCATATAAATATAGGGTGTCCATAAAGTCCTAGTACCATTACAAGCATTTATTGCTTGTAATGGTACTGGGACTTTATGGACACCCTGTATATTATATGTATATGAATATATATATAAATATATATATATATATATATATATATTATATATATATATCTATATATATATATATATACTATATATAATATATATATATATAATATATATATATATATATATATATATATATATATATATTATATATATACATATATATATATATATATATATATATATATATATATGTGTGTGTGTGTGTGTGTGTGTGTGTGTGTGTAACTGTGGACTTGATTCTCCATTATTATGATTATTATTAAAGTTAAAATGGAAGATCTTAATAGCACTTGATCCCTTACTCAGGGAGTAAGCCTACAAACTACTTTGTTGATGTTGTTGTTGTTATGGTTATTGTTGCTGTTGTTATGGGAGTGTACAGAAGCCCTGTGGAAAAGCCTATAAACGGTCTGAAAAAGGTGTTCCGCGTTGAGTTAAAAGATACAGAAAATTTAGGATAGGTATTTATGATTTATCTATTAGGATAAAAATGTAAATAATAAATAAATGTGCACGTTACAATACAGAAAAATTATGTCTAGTAAAATATAGTGTATTTATCTTATTTTCGTTTGTGAAACAAGGCTATTTTTACCGTAATTTTTTTACCGTAAATAATAATAATAATAATCATAACAATAATAATAATAATAATAATAACAAATCCGAAGTTTATGTACAATTATACAAAGATAAATCTGAACAGGGGAATCGAACAGATTCCCGAAAGCTGTCTGCACAGATTTATCTTTAAATATATGTACATATATAATACCTGTGGATGTGTTTCTCGATTTCAAGACTCAAGCTACTAAGAGTATGTTTTTAATAATAATAATAATAATAATAATAATAATAATAATAATAATAATAATAATAATAATAATAATAATAATAATAATAAAGCCCTCCACTGGAGCCTGTGCAAGAAACACCAGCTACCTTACAGTAATAAGTGGTACGAGCACCAACCTGAAGGAGTGATAGAAAACGATCAGGCAAAGATCCTCGGGACTATGGTATCAGAACAGATAGGGTGATACGTACAAATAGACCAGACGTGACGTTGATTGACAAAATCAAAAAGAAAGTATCACTCATTGATGTCGCAATACCATGGGACACCAGAGTTAAAGAGAAAGAAAGGGAAAAAATAGATAAGTATCAAGACCTGAAAATAGAAATAAGAAGGATATGGGATATGCCAGTGGAAATTGTACCCATAATCATAGGAACACTAGGCACGATCCCAAGATCGCTGAAAAGGAATCTGGAAAAACTAGCGGCTGAAGTAGCTCCAGGACTCATGCAGAAGAGTGTGATCCTAGAAACGGCGCACATTGTGAGAAGAGTGATGGACTCCTAAGGAGGCAGGATGCAACCCGGAACCCCACACTATAAATACCACCCAGTCGAATTGGAGGACTGTGATAAAAAAAAAATCATAATGATAATAATAAAAGTCGGGTACTTAACGTAAAACGTATCGTGCATCGTGCCAAGAAAGAAAAGAAAAAAAAATGAATACAAATAAAGCAAAAAATTCTGAAAATCGTTACCGAATCTTCATACAACTTGATAGTGTTCTTCTAATAAGTTGCGGCTTCCAGCAGGACTTGTATTTCAGAGTCGATAACTATCAGATGCCAACAGCTCTAAATATAGCTGACGAGGTCGTGCGTCTTCGGATGCGATATATGGCAAGGATTTTTTTTTTTTTCTTGCGTGAATTTGTATTACGTTGTACCGATGTATAATATTCTTCCTTGTCTCCTGCCGAGTATGCGTTTCAAGTTTATTGTTTTCCATTCATTTGTAATGATACTTTTGCTTACAGGCAGGAAACTGCGTTTTATTCCCAGAAATCATTAAAAAAAAAAAGTGAAAAATGCGCCGGAGTTTCTTTGGCGCAAGCGAGTTTTCTGTACTGCCGCTACAGATTTATTTTCGGTGGTGTCCGTATAATGTGTGAGCCGAGCCCTATGAAACTTTAACCATGATCTGGTGGCGCAGGCCTGTGCATACCCAGGAATAAATTACGGGATTTTTTTTTTTTTTTTTTTCGAGAGAGTTACTGTGAAAATTCAAGAAAGGGAGTAACTTTTCTTTAGTTCAACGGAGCAATGGCTGGAAAAGATAAGAGAATTAATGCTTTTATTCAAGAGGCAAGGACCAATTTATGGCTTTATAAACTGGGGCTAGTGGGAACATTTGCAATATTGAAACTGAATTATTTCGTCATTTAGCAAACTGCCATTTTGAAATCTTTCCAGCTCAGCGCCATCATTTACATTGAATTATTTCACCATTTAGCAAACTGCCATTTCAATCTTTTCAGCTCAGCGAGCCACGTAAACGTGAATGCTTGAATTTCCAAATTCTCCTAACGATACATCTTCTCCATTGCAGTGATCGCTACAAAGTCTTCCTAGATTTGTTCAACCTGAGCACTTTCCTGTTGCCGAGAAACTGCATTCCGCCCCTCACACGCCAGATGAAGAGCCGACTGAGCACCATGGAAGAGACCAGCTCCCTGGTGGTCACCACCACCAAACCCAAAGAGGGTCAGCAGCGGCCTGACGAAGGGGTATCTCCGTCGCCAACGAACTTTGTCTCGGCGGATTCGCCTTGCTCCATGGAGAACGGCGAGGAGAAGCACACCACCTCTGACAGCGATTTGGAGAAGAGTCTAGAAAACAGTATGGAGAGATCCTGCGAAGCATCGATGTAAATTGGGCGCATCGAAGAGGAAAGAAGTAAATGTTCTAAGAGGCTCACAATAATAAAAAATAATGCTGCGAGTTCGTGTATCATTTAAAAACCCTTTACAAAGCTTTCGAACCCTTCCCTGGGTTCATCTTTAGTCCAAGATGAACCCAGGGAAGAGTTCGAAAGCTTTGTAAAAGAGTTTTTAAGTGATACACGAACTCGCAACATCTCTTATTATTGTGGGACTCTTAGAACATTATATATACTCTCGCGATAGAGAGTTTTTCCCAACTAGAAAAGAAGTAAATATGGACAATTTTACTCACTAGCTCTGCATCTTAGTACTAATTACCCATGCATTTTGTCGACGTGCGCTCACTTTGAGGGCGCAGATACCCTGAAGATCATCATCTTTTGTATTTCATTAGCACAGTAATAGCTTTTATACGACGATGAATGTATTTTGTTTGGAGAGAGTATGATCATATGATCCAAGTACAACTACAATTTTGTATACAAGGTTAGCATAAAACTTTTTTACGAAATGTAGAATAACTTGACTTGTAACTAGAACAAGTTCAGTGTGTAACTCAAGTACAAATTTACTCTTGCCTCACTAAAGTCAAATTCAGGGAAACGCCCGAGGTCAGAATATGTACAAGTTGTTCTTTCCTTCTTAGCTCCAAACATGCTAGCAGTTTGCCTGCAACGATACAGTAGTCAGTGAACATTCTCTTCTCGTGTGCCTCTTAACACTTCCGTAAGCAATTCTGCAGGTGTTATATGCTATTCGCTGAAGTTGTAAACCCGAGTCATAAGAAAGAGCGATATTACAATAGCGAATTCATAAGAACAAATCTTCAATTGATATTGACAGTGGATATTGACAGAGATGAATCCCCCCCACCCCACCCCCCAAAAAAAGTATCTTTTTTTATTTTTAGAGCTTCGTATATCAACGTCCTCACTTGATAAGGTGCTACAGACCCATGCTTTCCCAAGCTAATAATATCACTACTGAAGATAGTTCTCGAATTCTATGACCCCCTTCGCCAAATATATACTTACACACATCAAACACATACTTTTATACACAGGCGTTTTATCTCAAATCTTACAGTCATCACTGACCGATGGTGTAAACATTACAATTTATTCAATTTCCTAGCTATAGTATAGTAGTCCATGGGAAAGATCATGGATTTTATGCCCTGAGGATACTGAAATACATTGATACCACAGGCTACTTAATTTTCTCATAGTTTAGTCTGTTGCCTACCGCAGAGTATTTCATAAAACTTTCTGTGACGTAAGGACTTCACCTCTTATGTAAAATCAGCTTAGGACAAGTGCTCAGTTCTTCACCTTTTCTCTAATTTTCATTCATTTTGGAAAATATCTTAGGTTTAAAAAAAGAACTTGTTGTTCCCGCATTAACTTTAGGGTATTCTTCCAACTTGGGCTACTTTCTTTTATAACTTTTAAAATTTACTTTTTTGCCGTCGTGTCTTCAAGTCATGATGAGAACGGAGGTGTTTCAAAAGGTCAGCATGATGCAAATTTCTTATCCTCTCATCAAAAATGTACACACACACACACACACACACACACACACACACACATATATATATATATATATATATATATATATATATATATATATATATACATACACCTTCTAGTGGTAGAAGTTCACTCTCGACGTGGTTCGGAAGTTAAGTAAAGCCGTTGGTCCTGTTGCTGATTAACTACTGGTTCCATGCAACGTCAAAACACCATGCAATCAAACAAACAAACAAATAAGAGATACCATTTCAGAATACAAAATAAATTTATTTAAAAGTGTTTGAAACTCTCCACAGTATGACTTTATACGTGCAAAGATTCATACATATGTATGTACACACTCTTCAAACATACATGCGTGCATTCTTCAGGCAACAGAAGCTTTACTACTATTAAAAAGAGTTACTGTAAGAATAATATTACTGGTTTTCATTTGGACGTAGTGCTCTTACTGTTTAAGTCTAATTCATAATACTCTATTATCAAAACGTTGTTTTAAATCGCTCTAATATCGCCGGTTTTTGGTAATTTTGAAATTGTTAGGTTTTATGGGAGTTTTTTTTTTTTAACGTCACTTGGGTGTCTCAGTGCTCAATATCACCACTACCAACCACGAAACTCTGAAACCCTGTTGTAAGTTTCCAGAATGTTTTATTTTTTTTTATGAGATTGCCAGCTCCACGCCCAACGAATCATCTAGAGGTAATCATTTTCGGGGGTCTGGAAAAGTCTTGCATTCAACCCACAGCCGTAATAAGGTTTACATCTTTCATCACATTAGTGAACGATTCTTCTGGTGTACTACCCTTCACAGTTAAGCTTGCCGACTTGCACCAACAAAGGAAAACCCTGGGAAATATTCAGAATGTGAAAAAGATCTGATATCGTCTGCTCGATTCCACCTTTTCAGAATATCCGTAGAGCCAGTTTATTTCTAGATAAACAGTTACTGTTCAAGTAAAACTGACACAATTGTTGCCAAGATCTTGCTATAGAGTAATTGCAAAGTGCTTCATTTTCACAACCACCCCCCCCCCGCTCTTGAAAAAGAAATTATCTCTGATAAAAACCACTGTGTTGCCAAGATCTTGCTATAGAGCAATTGCTAAGTGCTTCATTTTCACCCCCCAAAAGAAACTAAACTTGAAAAAGCTATTATCTCTGGTGAAAAAAAAATACTGTATCCAGCTATTAACATAATGCTATTTTACTGTAGCCTTGATGCAAAGTGCCTATTTTGTTCCAAAGAGATGAAATATATATATGTAAAAAAGGAAAAAAATGTCAAATAAATGACAAAACTCTTCTCTGATGATTTCATGCAAATCACGATTGGAAAGACGTAGCAGCAGCAGCAGTACTGTAGCTATCACTGCTATTGATATAATAGTTATTTTCTGTGTTCTTGCAACATTATTTTTCTATCAGTAGGTAGAAGTTCGACTGATTGTGTTACCTCTTTGTATTTTCCGTATTTTCCTTAGTTCTGTTTGTTTTGTTTGCTCTCAGCTGCTTAATTGCTCTCTCCAGGGTAAATAAAAATAATAACTGTACATAGAATTGCTTTGGGTCGTCGTGTTTACTCGGTGCCTATAAATTCACCTGTAAACACACCGCAGTTTTTACATTATTGCACATACACAAGGTAAGTTCAAAGTGCCCACTTGATATTTTTTTATATTCTCTTCGTTAAAATAATATTTTCTGGGTTGATTTTATATCAGATTGATTTTATCGTTCTGAAGACTCTTCTCCTGTTATTTTACTTCAATATTTCTTTGTCACTTTAATGTAGACGTTTGTTAATCAAGTCATTAATAAAGTGTTAACGGAAAGAGAGCGCTTGATCATTATTATCCCATAAAACATTCTTTTAACTAATGGTTTCCTACTAATGTTAACAGCTAATTTTTTTTCCGTATAAGCGATGCGCAAACAATTGTAATGAAGTCGCATCATTTGCACATTATAACGACCCACATGGTGGTCGTTATGACACTAGAAAAAACGTTTAATGGTATGGATTTTATATCAACTAAATAACTCAAAACTTTCCGCGTCGATTCAAAGCCAGAATGATTCGTGGCTTTACAAGTTTGTGACAAAATAAGACTCCGAAATACAGCTGTCTCATATACTACAGTATCTTGTTCATAATAGAACAGGACAATTCCAAACTAAAAGTGAAATCTAACTGGGGTCGTGACTCGTTTTCTATCCACCATTTTCAGTATACTTCATATTATTCTACAACAATGTGTATACGATTATATACAAAATCACACACATACGTGTGTGTGATAAGCCCATTTTCTATGCAGCGGTACTATGCACGGCCGACCGAGAACCCCTACGCACAGAATAAACAGAACTTGGTAAAATAGCAGTGTCTCCCATGAAATAAGTTGTTACAGAAAATGGTAAGCCTAACTAAAGTAAGAGAAAATTGTCAGAGAACTATCCGGGTTAATTAAACATCGTTGATTGAGCATGTCGTAGATGAGCGCAACTTTTCTAAGCAGAAAATAATCATAAATTCCGCAATAATGAGAAAAATAATAGCTAATGAAAGACTGACGCCGTGCAATGTGGTTGAAACTGAAAAGCGCTCTCCCCTCGTTAGGCACGACTTCGGATGGAAATGGAGCAAGTTACCCATAAAATAATGCTGAAAACTATCGTGCGCATCTGTTTCGGTAATTACCAGGTTATGTGTAATATGGGCGCTGTGTTTAGTGTTCACTGTGTTTACTGCTATTGTAAGTGAAGCGTTACAATCAAGATATCCTATAAAGGAGGATTCCGGAAGTCAATGAATACTTATTAAAGGGAAATTTAAAATGATACAGTAGTAGCTTCAAAAAGTGATCAAGTCATGCACCTGGATTTCAAATAGAATGGCTCAGTGAATAATTCTATCATACTGCCTGGCTACAGCTGTTAAGAATCAGGCAAAACGATTGTGTAGAACTCGGTAACCTAGCAGGAAATATAGCTCGGAAATCTAGGTGCGTTTACAGAGACTGCCATAGACAATCTGTCATAATTATGGACAAAACCAGGAAAAATATTATATTTAAGATATAAATAAATAAATAAAATGAAAAACCATGCAGACCTTTCGAGCAGAGTATGTATAGGTGCGTTTACAGAGACTGCTGTAGACAAAGCAATCTGCCATAATTATGGATAATGCCGGGGAAAGTATTAGCTTCAAAAATAAATAAATAAATAAATAAATAATGTTATTAGCTGGTGAAATAGTTATATCAATATAAAACTCAAACATATTAGATTAATGAGAGAAAAGTTCCAAAAGAATGGGTGAAAGGAAAAATTGTTCCTTTTTACATAAGGAGCTTGTCTGTTAGAGGTTGATATTTCCTGTCCAAAAAAAAAAGAAAAAAAAAGTCATAACCCGCTGATTTAGACTGAAAAGAAGTCAGCTGTGGCTAACTGATGCCTGAATGTATATGTCTCTTACTTGAGAGAGAGAGAGAGAGAGAGAGAGAGAGAGTGATGTCATACCGCGGCCTTGGGGAATAGCTTGCTGTTCAGTTGCCAACTAAACAGTGATTCCCATGGACGTGATTGCGTTTCACAGCTGAAAAAAAGGGTTCACAAGATTTTAATGTACTTTGTCAGTTCCTGGAATTCGGCGAGCACTGAAAGCTAACTCATTGTTCTGTGGTAAGTGACGCATGAAAAAATAAGAAATCGTATTTTGTTTGCATTCAGCGAAACGAGTCTGAGTGTTGCAAGAATGTCTCAACTCTGCCATATCACTACGAATCAAACGAGACCAGAAAACCAGCTTATGTGAACTAACTGTTTCCGAATCTTATATAGTTATTACTCGCACATTTAAGACTATTCAGTCGCCAAGAACTATTTTTTCATTAATCTTTGCATGAGCCACTGCTGACTGCTGCATTTTCCGTTCACCGGCATCGCAACATCTGTGAAAATTTTACTTTTTCGTTCTTAGATGAATAAGTCTGTTAGTAAATCACACATTGTAAAAGTTTCTGGCGAAAACTAAGAAAGCAAAGCACTTGCTGTTCAGAAAATATATCCGGGGCTGTGATTTATATTTTTAAACTAGATAGTAGTTATACACTGACAATTGGTGCGTGGGAAAAAAAATCTTTCAGAGATATTTCACAATAGGTTATTCACCTTCATAATCCAGTAAAGCATCGTCTACCCAGTCACAAAGGCTTGAGTTATCTTAGGGGTAAACCAACGGTAACATCAGATCGAAGAAGGAAAAGATATTCGATTAGATCTATCCGCGAATATACAGTGCTCTGCCATAGATCGGATCTGGCAGGCGATAATACATGAATCAAAAGAAAAGGGAGAGAGAGAGAGAGAGAGAGAGAGAGAGAGAGAGAGAGAGAGAGAGAGAGAGAGAGAGAGAGAGATTCTTATTAAAAGCCACGTTTTGGTTGCCAGTTTACATTAATTGATCGTTTACGGGGGTAATTTGCATAACGAAATGAAACCGATTAAAATGCCTACGCTATTCACAGTTACTCGTATTCAGAATGCAGTTACATAATCACCAAAATATTTAGCAAAACGCGAGGATACCAGACAATAATCTCAAAAGGGTGCTTGACTTAAGTACCGTATCCACTTGAAAGGTCTTCGCGGTCACTCCAGTTGGTCAATTAGAGAGAGAGAGAGAGAGAGAGAGAGAGAGAGAGAGAGAGAGAGAGAGAGAGCATAACACTAGGCGCAATGTTTACTGATTTCTTATTCTAAGAACCAATCAGAAATCGCGCCGTGGACATGCCATGAGTGTTAAGAATCTATAACTGTATCCCTTAATTTCTCAACCTCTATAATATTGCATAAAGTTGTAAAGGTAACAGGAAGGGAAATTTCAACTGGGTGGGCCCAAGCATCTGAGTAGGGGGTTGGGCCGGGCATGCGCCCCCTAGCCACCCCATAATGACGCCAATGCTGTGAGCGAACACCACATGCCTCTGTGACGTCAATAATGATGACGCTAGGAATCAAGCCAAGCTTCCCCAGTGTTTATCAATACTCGGATAAGGTGAATGTATCTTCCGGAGAGAGAGTCTATTTCCTCAGTTACTGGGACTACACAGGGACGATTCGAAGTGCCGCAGCCGTAAGATGTATGTATTAACATCTCGGACGTTGGACCCAAGTTTGACCTGCGTTAAAGTTATCGTTCCACAACGTGTTGAAACCAATCGATATATTATTACCTGCAACAGATGTCCGACGCAGGTGTGGCAGTGTGGTAATGCGGGTTGTGAGGGAGGAGGCGTTGGGCTATTTTTTTTCTCTCTCTCAGCTTTTATTTTCTTCTTTTTAACTCGGTAACGACGTACGCGACGATTTCGTTACGCTTGAAACTAGCGAGTCACAAGCAGAGATACGAGTTTTCAATGACCAGTTGACGATTGTAACAAATTCGTCACGTTGTACTGATTACGCTGGAGTGGTGGCAACACTCGAACTAGCGGTGTAGGCAAGGGTTTCTAATGCTCGGTGGCCAGCGATCGCCAAGTGCGTAAAATTTCTCGGTGTTTTTGCCCCTCGTAACCAAAGCTACGTGTATGTTTTATGTTTTATGAAATTATACCCTTTAGATAGCACCATGCCGATGACAGTGGTAAAAGAAACAAATCTGAAATCCATGAAATAGGTGCATTTTCCGGTGAGTTTTCAAGAGTATCGATTTCGCTGGTTTTGTCCTTTGACCTTAAAATAAGGTCCTTATCAACAGGTATGGATTTCATTATGTTTCATGGAATAAGGTGAGCTTTAGAGCGTATTTTTTCATAATGAATATTGCTCAGATAATGACAGTGAAGACTTTTGTCCAGATTATGGTAAATATATTTTTGAGGCCTACAATTATATTTTGTAATATATTATGGAATAATTATTCCTTATTGTTCAAACATTATAGTTGTCATAAATGGTCTTTTATAGAAAGGATTTTAATTTTATGTTTATAATTGTCAAAAGTATTATTTAAGGAAGTGATTATATGCCAGATGTTAATAGCTTGAAAAGGACACACCTAATTGCTGACCAAGACGAACCCCTTGGACCTATAGACCAGAACCAAAGATACTACAGAGTACCAGAACTTTCAAACACACATCTTTGGCATATACAGGATTACAGCAAATGAAATAACAGAGGAAATGCACATGAATGCCGTGATGATGGTTAAGACTTTTAATTATTTAGTAGACCTATTATTTAATATCCACGTAGATGGTATTTTGTGTGAATGATATACAAAGGGCTAATTCAACCTGTGGATGGTGAACCAGACTTAGGATCCAGCTCGAATGTAGCTTTGCATGATAGTTGGTTTGATTATCTGCAAATGATGACCTTATCTAAGAAATAGCTATATTGTTTGGGTACGGTCAGGATAAACACTACCACTGTTGATTGTGCGACGACTAAGACTAGATATAGCATAGCTCTTATTCTAAGTGACTTCGTAAATAACAGTGTATCCAACGATAATTATAGTAATAATATAACGGTTATGGGACAACTTAGTCTGGACATAACAGAGATCTCAAGTGACTTAGTTGATAACAGTATGCCAGACAATAATTATAGTAATATAATGATATTAAATACCATTCTTAGACTTGCCGTCTTCCAACCCTGGCCCAGCCTCTCTCCCCACCTTTCCCTAAATAAATATGTCAGGTAAGGGCACTCAATCATGTCCCTTGAAATGGGACTAGCCGGTTTGACGCATTTATAATAATCATCATTTTTTAACGTATGTGTACATTAGTTATTCATGAAAAATATAGCTGGACTTTTGTATTGCTGTCTTTAGTTATAACCATTGCCAAACTTTTTATATGTAACTAGTTTTCATTGCTATGAATAGTTCTGCTTAAGATGTTATTCACATTTTTCAGTGATCCATCAATTTTGTTTTCTTTCTGATTATTAAATAAGTACATTTTTTGGTTGAGTGATTGATTAATAGACTTTTGGCGCACACGCCAAGCACTGGGACACCTAAGGCCATTCAGCGCTGAAACGGAAATTGACAGTGAAAAGGTTTGAAGGGTGTAACAGGAGGAAAATCTCCCAGTTGCACTATGAATCAACTGTTACCAGAGGTAGGGCAGTAAGATGGAAGAAAGAGAATATGAGAGGAGGGGAGGGGAGGTACAGTAAAAGGAATGAAAGGGGGTTGCAAGCTAGGGTTCGAAGGGACGCTGCAAAGAACCTTAAGTAATACCTACAGTGCACGGCATGAGGAGCACTGATGGCACTGCCCTTCTACGGGGAAATACATATAGAGAGAAAAATTAAACATCATAACTCTTTGCCTGCAGGCGAAAGATGTTTGCTGTAGTGATGACTTGCGTTTATTATAACTGCGTCACACGTATTTTTACAGAGTAAAGCGAACAAAACTACTTTCGAGTCATGAAGCCAGAGGAGGACTTGCTCTTCAAAGTGACCGAATCATCTCTCATCATTTCATTACTCAGCTCTCCAAACTGGGACGTTTTAGTAATGAGAGGAAAAGGAAAAAAAGTCAACGGTTATATTGGAGGGATAGTGCTTGCTGAACCTACTGAACATTACCATAGACTGAAGGGGTCTGGAGTAACTGGCATAAGAGAAGTGGTACTTCAAGATACAATGAAAAAATGAAGAATTTTTATCTTGATCGTAAGAAATTCACTGTAATTACTGTTACAAGGAGTTACAAGGATTAGGATGTCTCAAAAGACTTGTTAGTCCATCCAAGTAGACATCGTGTGCTCACTCCTCTTGGAGCAGGTTTTACTGTTCATTCACAGTGTCCCGAAAATTTTGTCTAGCTTTCTTTTAAACTCTTCCACAGTGTTATAATGAAAAGTAGTTTGTCGAAACGACTGAATTACGTTACTGCTCATCAGAAGAGAACGTTTTCTTTTGGTGACATGCGAGAATTGGAGCCGAGAGAGTTAAAGCTAAACAGCTGGGTAGGATGAGACTAAAGGGTCTGGATTTTTAGACTATGGAGGCAGCAACCAATGCGGTTGGGAGCCCCATGGGACACTGGGGAGAGAACCTTGAACACCATCTACAGTGTGTTGCACTTAGACCAAACGAAGGCGGTATTCCTCAAAGGGAAGTTTATCATTTGGCCAAAAGTTAACTAATCAGAGGAAACAATATATATACATATATATATATATATATATATATATATATTATATATATATATATATATGTATAAATATATATATATATATATATATATATATATATATATATATATATATATATATATATACTATATATCCCATGTTATTGATACGAGTCTATAGTAAAGATGAATGAACGTACCGAAGAGGTATAATTAGCTAACGGCTATGTGACTTTTAAAAGAGAGAGAGAGAGAGAGAGAGAGAGAGAGAGAGAGAGAGAGAGAGAGAGAGAGAGAGAGAGAGAGAGAGATCAGAAGCTACACTAAGATTTCTCCCTTTTATTTCAGATTTAGGAGCCACACCAAAGCTCGCTAATCAATATGTCCAGTGGTCACGGATTTCCACGGAGAATAACGGTGGGTATTGTGATGACATTTTTCTCTTTCAAATTCATTTCTCTTGTGTCTTGCTTGGTTAAGCAAATTAATGTTAAGAGGCGACAAATAAAATAAAAACGTTATGGATGATAAATTCCTAAGCTTTGCAAAAAGAGTTGAGGTATATGACTTGCAAAACGCATAGGGTATGATATGTCTATCATTACATGTCACGAGTAAAATCTTCTTTCAAATCTAACGATTTTGTAAATAACTAAAGAAAGGCATTCAAGAGAATTTTTCTTCACTACGTATTCCTCCAACTCGGGAAATATTCGAGTAGGGTGTGAAAAGATAAGAATCCTTTTTTTCATCTTGAAGATATGTGGCTTATAAGGGAAGTAATGAAGAAATATGGCTTTTAAGTGAGACAATGAAGACATGTGGATTATAAGTGAAAAAAAATTAAGAGATGTGGCTTATAAGTGAGAAAATGAAGATAGATTGTTAATTTTTTCTCTTTAGTTTCTGTGAATAACGTCATCGTAATCTCAAAGTAACAAATTAAAAAAAGTGTAACTCCCAATTCATACAGGTAATCCAGTCAACCCTGTTCTGGAGTGAATGATGGCAACTTCAGCTGCTATAAATTGAGAACTTTCCATTGACCTCCGCTGTGCTTGTACATGTCCGCTTCCTGGGACTAATTGGGCTCCAAAGATTTTTTTTTTTTTTTCAATTTATAGAATTGTCTCGATTATGTACGGAAATGTCAGAAATGTGTATTCAATTACGAAATTGCTAGTACTAAAACTCGTAACTATGATGGTATGAACTCGAACCATAGGCTAGATCTGACTCAAAACCTCTGTAATATAACGCTAAATTACGACGAGTTAAGGTAGGCCTGTATCACCATTATTAACCCTTAAACGCCGAAGCGGTAAAAAAAAAAATGTCTCCCGTGTGCCGGAGACGTTTCAGAGTGAGCGCGGGAGCGGAAAAAATATTTTTTTCAAAAAATCATAGCGCGCTTAGTTTTGAAGATTAAGAGTTCATTTTTGACTCCTTTTTTTGTCATTGCCTGAAGTATAGTATGCAACCATCAGAAATGAAAAAAATTATCATTATCATATATAAATAATGCGATATATGATAGCGCAAAAAACGAAAATTCTATATAATTGTATTCAAATCGCGCCTGTGCGCAAAAACAGTTGAAGGTAACAAGTTACTTTTTTTTGCGTTGTAATGTACACTAAAATTGCAATCATTTGGTTATACAACAAATTTGTAAAAACGATAAAAGCAACACAGAGAAAATATTATCACAAAATAATGCATGAATCGTAACGCGCAGACGTAAACACATATTTTTTTCAATAATTCACCATAAATCTAAATATTGTCCTAGAGACTTCCAATTTCTTTCAAAATGAAGACAAATGATTGAATATTACTATACTGTAAGAATATTAGCTTACAAATGCAGTTTTCGACCATATCTGACGAGTTAAAGTTGACCGAATGTCGAATTTTTTTATATATATTTTTTTATATGCAATTATTTCGGAAATAAGAAAAGCTATAACTTTCAAATATTATTCGTTTTATTCTACATGAAATTGCGCACATTTTCATATATAAAACTCTATGAAATGCCTAATATGAAACGGAGCAAATATTCCGAGAATGGGACTTACGCATTTCGGAGATTTGTGGCGGAGAATCCGCGCGCGGAGGAAGGAAAGTTTTTTTAAAAACAAAAATTCACCATAAATTTAAATATTGTGCTAGAGACTTCGAATTTGTTTCACGATGAAGATAAATGACTGAATATTACTAGACTGTAAGAGTTTTATCTTACAATTGCGTTTTTCGACCATTTCGGTAGAGTCAAATTTGACCGAACGTGGTTTTTTTCTATTTATTGTGATTTATATGCAAATATTTCGAAAATGAGAAAAGCTACAACTCAAACTATTTTTTTTTGTTGTATTACATGAAAATGCGCATTTATTTTTCATATATAAAACGTTATGTAACGGCTAATTTAAAATGGTGCAAACATTACCACAATCGCACGTATGATTTTTTCGGAAGAGTTTACGCGCGGACGTAAAGAAAATGTTATTTTTTTCATAATTCACCATAAATCGAAATATTTTGCTAGAGACTTCCAATTTGTTGCAAAATGAAGGTAAATGCTTGAATATTACTAGAATATAAGCGTTTTAGCTTACAATTACGTTTTTCGACCATTTCGGTAGAGTCAAAATTGACCGAAGGTTGAAAATTTGTCACTTATCATTTTTATATGAAAATATTTCAAAATTGATAAAAGCTACAACCATGGGTTTTTTTCGTTTTTGTTGTGTTGTGCATGAAAATTGCGCACATTTTCATATATAAAAAATTTATGTAACGGCTAATTTAAATGGTGCAAACATTACCACAATCGCATGTATGATTATTTTCGGAAGAGTTACCGCGCGGACGTAAGGAAAAAGTTTTTTCATAAATTCACCATAAATCGAAATATTGTGCTAGAGACTTCCAATTAGTTGCAAAATTAAGTTAAATGATTGAATATTACTAAAATATAAGAGTTTTAGCTTACAATTGCGTTTTTCGACCATTTCGGTAGAGTCAAAGTTGACCGAAGGTTGAAATTTTGGCACATCGTTATTTATATGAAAATATCTCAAAATTGATAAAAGCTACAATCATGAGTATTTTTTTGTTGTATTCTACATAAAAATGCGCACATTTTCATATATAATAGTCCATGCAACGGCTAATTTAAAATGGTAAAAAAATTATGTCAAAGTGACAAAATAATTTCCGAGATGTGTCACAGATACTTTTTAGTGCGGCAAGAAAGAAATTCGCGCTTGCGCGCCTGCGTAACGATTGTAAACAAAACAACACCTTGATCCGTGAACTCCCAGCATCCCCCAAGGCGCGTGATTCAAGAGTTTTCGGCTGGTAGGCCTAAAAGTATTTTTCCGCGAATTTTTAAAAAAACTTTTGTATGTCGACGTAAAATACGTCCAGTCGGCACCCGAGAGACAAAAAATGTCGACGTAAAAAACGTCCAGTCGGCGTTGAAGGGCTAATACCATTTTTTGTAATTTTCCTAAAGGTGGAGGAGCTTCTTGAGATGGGAGACACACTTAGACAGAAAATAGAGCGGAACGGGGTTTACTGTGCGCACCAGATAGCCGGAGAGGCCAGATATGGCCGAATGAGCCTAAAGGATGAAAAGCTGTGCATTCACCGCATGGAGACCAGGCAGATCCCTGAAGATGTTTCCGTACTGAATGTAAGTGCTCCATGGCCATACTTTGCGAAAAAAAAAATGTGGGAAGGTCTGTTTTACGATGTGGGAGTTACTATCTGGTTGGTTCTACATGAGTGAGAATGAGTCTTTAATCGTAAGAATCGGGGGTGGGGGTGGGGGGGGGGGGGGGGGGGGGGGAAATTGAACATTATATTACGAACAATTCTGAGATTCCTGTTCTGATCGGCATGGCTTTGCTGATCTTATGACATTTTGATCATAGTCCATAAGAAAGTGTGGCAATAATAATAATAATAATAATAATAATAAGAAAAGTGATGGACTCCTACGGAGGCAAGATGCAACCCGGAAGCATATTTCCCAAGTCTGGAAGAGTTTAGGGATGGGGAAAATTAGGACCAATCAAAGTGCGTGGAGCTGATCCATGACGTCACAAGCCACGCCTTTTAGCTAAACTCGGTCGCATCATAGCCATTACTGCCAGTCACATTGCTGAAGAAAAACTTCCCCATTTCAAAATTTACGGCTTGTATGACCTATACATTTTAGTCAGATATATCGAAACATAATGCAGCACTAATTCTGCAAACAATATATTCTTCAAATGAGATACACCGTGAAATATATTATGCGTTATTGGCTTCTCCCTCTTGGTAATAGTGCTTAGTTCCTCTTAATTCCTGCTCAAAAAGTTGATATTCACTGCATAAATAATATTTTCATCGCAAGTGGCTAAATTATATACTTGAACATGTGTGTTTATAGCCATTTAGAAAGAGTTGCGATAACACATGGGATGAATAAAAAAATATACAAAATGGTAAAATTGATGGTATGGTAAAAATGATGGTATATGACCCGTAATTATCACTACAGACTACAGACAGGTGGCTAAGAACTCGCAGCACTTCGACTCCCATCAAGAATCTTGGACTTTGAAAGTAACGGTTTTAAAAGCATTGAGCATGGAACGTTTATCAGGCGTTACTGCCTGTTGCTTCAGGCTATAAAAAGGTATTATGTACAGAACTAAAATAATAACTGCCTTATGCTTAAAAGAAATGTGGAGGATACAGTTTTGATGACAAATATATGTACCTCGTAGGGGGATAGGGCCGACAGTACACCTCATTCGGTGCAATGTAGGCATTACATAAGGTTCTTTGCAGCATCCTTTCGGCGCCTAGCTGCAACTACTTTCATTCTTTTTACTGTTACCTCCATTCATATTCTCTTTCTTCCATCATATTGTCCACCCTCTCCTAACAATTGCTTCATAGTGCAACTGCTTTGAGGTTTTCCTCCTGTAACACCTTTCAAACCTTTTACTGTCAATATCCGTTTCAGCGCTGAATGGCCTTAGTTGCCCCAGTGCTTGGCATAATGCCAAAAATCTATGTAAAAACAAATATTATGCACTTAATTTAAGGCATACATTTGGCCATTGTGTGTGAGCTTGGATGAAAATAGTCGTATACTCATATACTACCGTTATCCCTAGCTTTAATTGAATCGTGTTGAATATTTGCATAAAATTTTCTGTTGTAAGATAGTTGGAAAAAAGTGTAATCTATATTTACTTTAAAGCATATCGCAGTTCTAATAAATTTATGCATCACTTCTTCTCTAGTTCAGCTTAGTAAAAAGTCTACCGTAACTCCGTAAATAGGTAATATTCTGTACTCCTATAATTGCTAAAAGTATTACATACTAATGAAATACTATTTTGATTCTTTGCACACAATGAATGACAAGTACGAAAGGTTTGCTAAGAATATTAAGTAAATTAAATAATCAGTGTTTTCTTTGTACACTGAATTTTAAGCAAAAATCCCGTAAGGGCTTGCTAAAAATATTCATACTGAATTTTATTATCACTTTTTATTTGTTTGTACACAATGTATGAAAAGTAAAAAATCAAAAGCAAAAAAATTTTCAATAAAAACTTTATATATTTGTACACAATGAATGACAAGGACCAATCAGGTAAGGACATCTGGAAGGTTTTATGAAAACGGAATCCACCTCAAAAAGGCAATTTTTTACTACAGCTTATCAAGTACACCTTGAAAAACAACCGTATTCAGATTAGCTACTGACAGGATGAGTTTGTCACGTAACCATATTTGGTTACATTAGGCTAACTTAGATCACCAACACAACAATATCGTAGGTTTCCTTACGGGCGCCTTAGCTCTTGAAATAATTTAATGAATGAAGATGAAACTGTGTCCCTGTAAATAGTAGGGACTATATCTGTCTGATTCCTGTTCATGGCCTAGTTATGACCAGTATATTGCTTTTATACAATGCACAATAATGTGCATTACTACGAAATAGCATATGTCAATAGAAATCCGTAGTGTAAGCCTACTCCCACTCTCTATTTTCCCCCACAAACAGGTCAGATACCTTTTACCACCTTGTATATAGTTTGATTCATCCCATGAGTTATCGCAACTCTTTATAAATGGCTTTAAACATGCATTTCCAAGTATATAATTTAGAAATTCGCGATGTGAAAATATTATTTACCAAGAGGGAGAAGCCAATAACGCATAATATATTTCACGCTGTATCTCATTTGAAGAATATATTGTTGTTAAATTAGTGTTGCATTATGTTTAGATATATCTGACTAAAATGTATATGTCATACAAGCCGTAAGCTATGAAATTGAGAAGAAAGTATTTCTTCAGCATCGTGACTGGCGGCAGTATTGGATGTAGGACTGAGGAGAGAGCTAAAAGGCATGGCTTGCGTCATCATGGATCAGCTCCACGCGCTTTGATTGGTCCTAATTTTCCCCATCCCTAAACTCTTCCAGACTTGGGAAATATGCAACCCTAACCCGGAACCCCACACTATAAATACCACCCAGTCGAATTGGAGGACTGTGATAGCGCAAATAATAAAAATGATAAAAATAATAATAATAATAATAATAATATCAGCTACCATGCAGTGATAAGTGGTACGAGCACCAACCTGAGGGAGTGATAGAAAACGATCAGGCAAAGATCCTCTGGGACTATGGTATCAGAACAGATATGGTGATACGTGCAAATAGACCAGACGTGACGTTGATTGACAAAGTCAAGAAGAAAGTACCACTCATTGATGTCGCAATACCATGGGACACCAGTGTTGAAGAGAAAGAGAGGGAAAAAATGGATAAGTATCAAGATCTGAAAATAGAAATAAGGATATGGGATATGCCAGTGGAAATTGTACCCATAATCATAGGAGCACTAGCACGATCCCAAGATCCCTGAAAAGGAATCTAGAAAAACTAGACGCTGAAGTAGCTCCAGGACTCATGCAGAAGAGTGTGATCCTAGAAACGGCGCACATAGTAAGAAAAGTGATGGACTCCTAAGGAGGCAGAATGCAACCCGGAACCCTACACTATAAATACCACCCAGTCGAATTGGACGACTGTGATAGAGCAAAAAAAAAAAAAAAAAAATAATAATAATAATAATAGTAATAATAATAATAATGTCTTATTGAAACTTATTGCTGCTTCAGCACTGTTGTGAAGCAGCAATAACTTTCAATAAGACTTTTTTAAAAGAGGGTCTACTACCCAGATAATAATGATAATAATAAACTAGGGAAAATAATAATTATTATGAAGACGTGTTAATTCATGGGAAATATGGCGGTGACTGTAATAAACTAACGATATAACAAATATACAGATAGTATATGCTTCAGATATGATTTGCGTCCAAGGTATCAAAACTAAATAACATAAGATTGTTGCATTTCATTAAGTAATTCCTCTATAAATATACTCGTGGACTTTTTTCAAACACTCCGGTGTTTTCTTTAGTCTTAGATTGCACATTGTCGAAATTAGGGGACAGCAGTAACTATAAGAAAATATATGACTCAACAAATATTGATTAATGTTATTATAAATATGTTAATTTTACTTGTTCACTTCTAATTCCATCTCCTGCGCCTTTCACCAGTACGAAGACGCAAAGACTCTTGTGGACCCGTCATCCAGACTGACTTTCTTAGACCTGGGAACCAACGACACTACCCTAGGCCAACTCACCATACGCCTCTCCCCCGACACCAAAGGTGCCCAGCAATTCGCTCTGCTTTGCTCAGGTGAAAAGGGAATATCGTACGCAAACACGAAGTTATTCCAGGTTCTCCACAGGGGGAAAAAATGGGAGTACGTTGGAGGAGGAGACTACGAATGCAACAACGGTGATGGCGGGAAGGCGTTGCTGCCGGATCTGGAACTGGGACCTGAGTACGAGAGGCCATGGGTGGCAGGCACTGTGAGGGGATTCTGGGGGCTAACGTCTACCGTCAGTGCCCAGTTTTTCATCTGTACCAGAGATCATTTGGTTGGTGTGTGCAGTCCAGCTTTCGGAATTGCAGAAGAAGGGTTGGATGTGCTGAGAAACGCTGTTCGGTTGTACCCTGATATTACGCAAGTCTACGTTCAAGACTGTGGAATCATCCTGAGTACTTAGCTAATTTTTATTTTTTAACATATATTTTCATAGAGTAACATTTTTCTAGCATGTCATAGGTAAACAACATCCATGCCAGTAGAATAATGAGTACTTTTAAAGTGTTTTCTCATTCCCATATAATCGCACGCCTTTTGTACCAACTTTGATATTTATTTATATATATATATATTAGATATTATATATATCTATATATCCTATTAACACTATATACATATAGGTGTGTGTGTACTAAATAAATCATATTTAATCACTTTTGTTCTCCTCTGTTGATGAATTACATTCATCATCATCACTTTTTCAGTTTACTTTCAAAACAAGTATCTCGAGGTATTTTACAATTCGTCAACAACAACTTCGCAGAACTAAAACGGGATGTTAATCGTGCCTTTTTTAACTGCTGGTCGGTTATACTCTGGCTCAAAGTACTTAGCTTAGTAAACATATTATGACAACCATTTGGAGTGTTTAGTCAAATTTATATTTTAATTTGCTTTACAAATTATCCCATATGTTCCTTCCTTTAAAACAGTGGTTCTTAACCCCTGGGTCGCGACCCAAAGTTGGGTCGCCAAGCCATTTTATTGGGTCGCTAAGGGTTTGCAATTATATGTTTGTATATTTTTTTTCCATATATCACTGTTATCTATATGTGCTACTTGTATTAATAAACATCCCAGCATGTAATTTTGTTTCTGTAACCCGCTTTTAAAAGCATTATCATATTACTTATAAAGACAATTCGTATATCTATGTAGGCTTGGGTCGCCATGGTTGATTTGTGCAAAATTTTGGGTCGCTGCCAAAAAAGGTTAAGAACCACTGCTTTAAAACATGACATCTGGAATTTTACTTTATAAACTATTGTTTTCTCATTGATTTTGAAATAGTACTTAAGTTTTCAAGTATTCTGCCAAATGCCCATTGTAAGTAAATCGCAAATCCTCCGTGGCTCATTTGAATTTAATTTTATTATCTTTTTTGTAAAGAATCATGGCTAGAATGACTATGGATGAAATGGTCGTTTGGGCAAAACGTCCTTCATCAAATATGGAGGGACAAAAAAAAAAGGGGGGGGGGGGTGGTGGGGTGAATCACCTTGTTAAAATTAATGCGGTTTTGACTGGTCTAATTATATTAATGCCCGGTACAAAAATTTATTCAATAAAGCCTAAGTTTTTTGCTTTCTATCAGTACCTTTCAAATAATATGCCGCCTTCAAGAAATAGAGTTTAAACAGTACGATATAACCGTTACACGAAACACTTCTTCTCGTAGGTTGCAATTGTTAAATTTTAATCAAGGAAACAGACTTTCGTCCCAGCTGGATACTTCTAAACCGCAAATATTTTAAATCAACTTACTTGCCTGAATGACTGTTTGCATTCGATGTTCGAAAGTAATCATCAAAATGCCTATATTCCGGAATTATCATTAAAGCAGATGTTCCCGACTGTATTTCTTCGGGATCAACAAAATTGTCAGTTTAAACTGACAAAAAATACATGAAAATGTCTTGAAAGATTAAAAAATGATAATGGATGAAAACGACGAAAATACTTCCTCGCTGTTCTTGCGACTTTCACATAAAAATCCATCTCGAAACATTCTGCAATATCAAACCTATTATAATAATAATAAAATAATAGTCATAATTGGAACACTCCCCATCAGCCTCAGAAAGCGACGGCCGTCCTCCACCGTATCAGAAACACCAATGTGTCATCTTATAAACACTCGAAGTTACTGATATAGTACTAGTGTTTCCCAAGAGCTAATCTGGGAATCATCCATCAATTCATTGTAGGTTTTTCGTTGGGCAAAGATGTTCATAATCGAGCCACCCAACTCCCTCTCGGCATATTGTCCGTGGTAGAAGTTTTTGGCACGACAGACAGCGCTGAATGAAAGTTAAACCACACCCTCTTGTTGCATCACTATTCCTGTTTCATGTTCTACGGGTCGTGCAGCACTAGTAATAAACGAAGTCCACTAGGTAAAAACGTACACACGCTTTGCCTGCCTTCCAAGTAGCCAGTTGAACCGACAACTCCCACCTGACTTGCCAAAGTATCGAAAGCTTTCCAGGTAACCATGAAAGTTTCTGGAAGACAATTTTCACCTAGTTCTCTTCTTTTCTCATTTTAACACCTGGAAGTCATGGTGGTTAAATACCAATTTACCCTTTGACACAAGGAGCTAACCACAACATAGACGTAGTCAACTATAGCTACTAGGCCTAGGCTTACTCACTCGGCATGATCTGAATCTATAGACTAGTCTTAAAAACACTTTGGCTCTATTGCAGCGAGTATTTCCGTACCTCGGACACAAAAATTATTATTAGCGGGGCATCTTGGTCTCATAGGCTATAGTTTTATTATTATTATTATTATTATTATTATTATTATTATTATTATTATTATTATTATTATTATTATTATTATTATTATTACTTTCATTCCTACAGGTCGTAATGTGTCAATATTGTATTTATCCAGGCAATTGAATGACGAGCTTCTAACAGACAATCTCCTCAGGGCAAATGCAATTTTTTTTTTATCTCATTGTGAGTAAATAATGGACATCTGGTTATGCGAGTGTGAACCAAAAGTATTTCTAATGGGTTTTTAAAATGTAAATTGCACGATAGCATGAAATATTTTTGTCTATGAGGATGTCGGGGTTATTTTGTTGGGGGAAGAGGGGAGGGGGGTTAGGCGGTGAATGGAACAACCGTTGCAGTATTGACTGGAACGCGGGAAATTTCAGATAAAACATGGCATGATAGCAATGGCACTACGGTTTTATCATAAGAATGCTATGCATAGCTATATCATTTTTCTTGAGTTTACAAATTATTGTAATAGCTCAGTAACTTTCGGGACTCCTTAGCCTAATAACTTATCGAACCAACGTTTGAAATCGTATTGAGTTTCCATTATGTTTTGCGTTGACGACACACATGGCTTTAAACCAGGAGTTTCTTTCACTGTTAGGCATTAGAACGATAGAACGAATAAATAAAGGTTACAATAAAAAGTAATTTTGACTGAAATGCACTGGGTGTGTCTTTAAGAGAAGGCCAATAAAACAAAATATCATTATATCAGGCGAATTGGTATCATAGCCTAGCTTCGTGTTCCAGTGGTATGTAATATTATGGGTTATTTTCAGTTTACGGACGTAGATATCACTTTGGTATCATAAAATAGTAATTTTTTATATACATGTAATGAAAGTGCACGTAAGAATAAAATATGACTGTTAAGAGTATCTTGGTGATTTGAACAGTGTAGTCGGGGTGATTTGGATAGTTTGTCTCCGTTTGATACAAGTAGACTGTATGATATAAGCTCGTGGTAGGCGCCTACAGCTCTTAAAATATTACTCTAAACGACAAATTGTATAGAACAGAAGTTGTTCAGCGTGCTGAAATCTTCCCGAAGAGTCACTGGCATGTAGGGTTGCCATTAGTCCATATAACCATGGTTATGCTTGACAATTTTCCTGCTTCTTGTACAACAATGTAAATAGGCTAGTATCATCAGGCCTGGATTCAACCTAAGTTCTCAAACCTAGTTGTTGAATTTGATCTGCCAGAACACTTATTTTTTAATTTTATCATAATTATTCTTACCTAAAAGGAAACTTCAAATACATACTACGTTATAGCTTGCAAAGTAAACTTAACAAACTAGCTAGTTCACTAGGGTTGATCAATAAATAACCAAGAGGAGCCTATCCTACTATGAGATTCAGGGCCTCTGTAACACGGTTTTTTCGCAATAACTTTTTATCTATGCATTTCATAAATATAACGCTTATTCAGAATACATATTATATCAACACATAAATTTTGAGTGTATTCTGCACTACGTAGGTTGAATAAATTTGGTACTTATAATGTAAAAGTGACCTTTTTTGAAGACGGGCCAACTTACTCAGAGAAAAGGTTTCGAACGCACTCGTTACGTAACTTATGACATCATTTCTTCCCTCTTTCTCGATGGATGATTGGCTATACGTAACGAAGGCTAAATCTCTGGCAACAATGACATACAAATTTAAATACAAGCAAAGCAGTACACCTTTATGAACTCTGGAACCTCCCCACTGATAATTGTCATAATGAACAAACCAACAAAATATGTTAATAAATACAAAAACATTTCGATTATTAGTCTAACTCCCAAAATGAGTTTCCAAAGAAATTACAGTCTGCTTTATAGGTCACAATCAGATTGACAAGATGTAGGGAATAGTTGGTAATTACCAAAATCATAGTAGACAAGCTTGATTTGATAACTGCTATAACCAATGTCAAGCAATTTTTATTTATTGGCTATCTACCTATTTACTGAAAAAATAGGCGGTACCGTATATTTGCTTTAAACCTTCACCAATAATTATCGTCAGAATGGTGACTTCATGAGGCTCCACCCACTTTCGCCTCGTTATAATTCAGGATAACACTGAAGGCTACCATGGGCATTGTTGGATTAGAAAATTTAACTTGTGGCTATAAAAACTAATTTCTCTAGTAGTTGTAAGAAGTGCTAAATGATCCTCAAGGATCCCAGCAGTTGGTCTAAACGTTTAATTCATGTATATTACTGCTATACTGTTGCGGCACTACTGCTACAGTAGTATTACTACGCAAGCACTGATACCCCGCCCACATCTATGTATCGTTCCGCCATTCATAAAGTCTTTGGGTTTCAGAGCCGATGGCATTTCTGTCTGGTGGATGGGCGGGGCAACATTTAGTCAAGAGGTATTTGTTTACCTTGCTTACGTAATGAATGTTTTTCGACTCTTGGCTCGTAATCATTGGCCATGGTGTCGGCTAGTTCATTTTTACTCTATAAAAATCAAAACTATCGGGTTTAGGTTATTGATAATGCTGACAAAATTTGTGTGTGGTTGTAAAATATACATATGTCAACTTTCAGCTACATCCGATGCTTTGACAGGGAGCAAAGTCCAAAAAACCGTGTTACAGAGACCCTGAATCTCATAGTAGTCTAGCCTTAGCTAAGCAAAGGTAGCCTAACTTGGCGTAAACTTCAGGAATGCTGATTTTTCAATCTGACCCTCTCCGCAGAGTATGAAATACAGGTCAAGTCTTGGCTAGCTATGAAAGTCTGTAGTTTTTCTCACAGGCTAGCCTAACTTAGGCAGTAAATATGTTGAATTACAGGTCAGTAAGATTGTGACATGTTACACAGCTTTATATATGTACCTTCTAATAATAATTGCACTGGGAGCTGTACAAATAGCTTCTATGTCATGGTTCAAATGCTTCGTATTTCCCAGGAGATCCCAGAATTATTTTCTAAATTTCCCGAAATCCAGGGGTCCAAAATCGGGCTGAGACTGGAAACCCTAATTGTGACCTTGCCTAAGATGAACTTGTTTCACTTCTCATCCCAATCTACAGTACACAGTTATCAGACTATTGAACCTAGGCTATTATTAATAATAAAATATGATATGCCTATGGCTGAAGCTTAATGGGATGACAGCGTTGGAGATGACAATTATTTTACCATATTGTATCAGTTTGACCCATAAATAAAGAACGATAATGAGTTCTGCCTCTAGTGTCAAAACAGGACTGGAAATTTATGGTGGAAAGAAAGGCATCTACGTAGCGTCGACATATTAGTCAACTATATTGCTCAAATGTATACAAACTACGGCAGACAGAATTGAATTTTTTTATATTTCTACATGTAGTTCACATTGTCCTTGGTAAATGCTGCAAAGATAATGTACCTATCACTAAAGACTGCTGAGAAAATAACCATAATGTAGTTGCCATATCTACAAAACTGCATGGCTTAACCGTAGAAGAAATATACCAGGAAAATAAGCAAACTTTATTTCTTCATACAGTACATATTATATATAGTAAATGTGCATAAATCATTTGACAGTTTAAACGGGTATCCGAGAATACTCGTGTTAAAGAGAACTGGGTTTCCCATAAGATTTCTGGGGTTGCTCCATTGTTTACATAAGAGAGATCGCATAGCAATGGGGCCAATCAGTGCAAGTCGCAGACTGCTTTGGCTGTTATACAGTGTCCAATCTCTTTTCTGTATATCTATGGTTAGAACTAATGATTCTCGAACGGCCATGTCAAAGAGCAGCTTCCGAACAATTCTCTCTCTCTCTCTCTCTCTCTCTCTCTCTCTCTCTCTCTCTCTCTCTCTCTTTCTATATATATATATATATATATATATATATATATATATATATATATATGTATATATGTATATATATATATATATATAGTATATATATGTATATATATATATATATATATATATATATATAGTATATATATCACACACACACACACACACACACACACATATATATATATATATATATATATATATATATATATATATATATATATATATATATATATATATAATGTGTGTGCATGTCTCAGCTAATGCGGGTTGAAGATACACAAACACAGGATAAGCTTCATTTATTTGCTATAAACACGTGCGTCTACTGAAAAATTACAAATAATCAGTATCGACATAGGCACAACATTTATTTGCATAAAAATTTTACACTATAGTCATTAAACATTAAAGAGAATTGAAAAAGAAACCCAAAAAATTACTGTGTTTAACGTGTTTACTGGAGCGTTGAGAAAAAATAAAATGTAAATACTTATAATTAAACACGTTATACTCGGTAATTTTGTGGGTTTCTTTTTCAATCTTCAAAAGAAAACTGAATGCAGTTTTTGTTGGGTTCATTAAGGAGAATCCTTAACTAACCTAATAATTGCCAAAGTCAAACCTAACGCTATGTGCACCTCAATTTAAAATGCCTGTTCTCCTTGTTTAAATAAGCCACCAAACACTGTAAATTATACGTACACTACATAAACATTGACATTACTGTGTTAAACTTGCCACGCCATAGCCACTGAAACACCAGCATAAGTCATAAACCATCACAATGTACCATTCTGCACTCAAAACCCTGAAGCATGGATCCCACAATAGCCTGCTGTTCCCACACAGCCAAATAAACAAAACACTATCGTAAATCTTTGGATAAAATATCCTAATCACAGAACCATTAGGCCGCAAAAATAGATTATTGATTACTTCCTTTTTATAGATAAGACGGTTGTTGGCTGCATCTTACCAGTTCCTATGTAAAGTACGCAAGCATCTCATTATTAGTCTACTGCTGGACACTATACTCTGTTTTTTTTTCATCTGTCCATCCGCCTGTGGTGTTTTTGTATGGTAACACTGCGTCCCGGGCTTTAAATAGTTACGCTGTGTGTAAGTTTTAGGTAAATAAAAGGATATCTGGGCGTACATTTGCAACTGAAAAGTGTTTTAATAATTTACTATATGCGAATTACACCGTTAATATTCGAAATAGGATATTATTATAATCGTTGAATGTAAGCTAATGTAACTATCTAAACGGATGAAAAAAAACAGAGTATAAGTCTAATGTTCCGCAACCAAACAGAATTCCAGGTTAGATAATAATACAACCAAATGAATCCTTGTAGACCAACTCACCTAATACCATTCCAAGTTAAGATTCCAATGACAAACCTCCCAGCAAACTAAATGACCTACAGCACCAAGAAGAGTTTAGCCCAGAGTTCAAAGTAGCGTCCATATCCACTCTAAAGCCTCCTTACCCAGATATTCCCACGCAAGAAAACTAGTCCCTAACGAACAAATGCACATCTCATAATTATTGAATAGGGAAAAAATGAATAAGCTGTCCTAGTATCGTGCCCATGTTAAAGTTGATAACAGGAAAATAAGTTAAAACGAACCAAAACTGGCTGACTAAACACAATATCGTAATTCTAAGAGGCAACAATTTTGAAACTACTCTTGCACACACACACACACACACACATATATATATATAATATATATATATATATATCTATATATATATATATATATATATATATACTATATATATATATAGATTATATATATATATATATATATATATATATATATATATATATATATATATATAGTATGTATGTGTGTGTGTGTGTGTGTAGATGGTGTATGAACAACATTTGTAACTTTAGCATATAACTTATTTAAAATGAAAGCATGTGATTTACTAAAATTATGAAAATATAAATATGAAAGCAGTTTTGTTTCCAGAGCCAGTAAAAACAAAAAAATCCGTTCACATCTATTTCCTTTTGGGTTCATTCCAAGGCTGCACTTTATCCGTTCCAAAAATCAAATATGCCGACCCTCCAATGAAGTAGGCCGCCGCCGCGATTCCAAAAACAATCCTCCAGGCGCTCAGTGTTTGCTGAAGAAGAAAGGCAGGTGCTGGATTACATTAAATGTTCGTGAGTTCCTTGGGGTGATTAAAAAGTGATCGATTATAACAGGAATGTTTTGTAAAGTAGCTCAAGTTTAGAGTTAGCTTGCCTCCAAATGTGCTAAATGCCCATGTTTCTTGAAAGCATAAACTCAAATTACCTATAATAATGGTTTACCCACACCAAGTGAGCAATTTACCTTAAAAAAATTAAATAAACGCCTGGCAGGAAACATTACTTGTTCATTTATGTACCAGTATCAACAGCTGTCGTTCATAAAATAATGCAAACAGAAAATAAGAAAAAAACACTCCAATGTTATGTTAAAAATTAAGTTACCTGTTTGTGCCTGTGTAAGTAGCCTTAGATTTGCATGAGGCACAATTCTTTGTCAGTTTAGAATGGAATATGAAATTAGGCCAAAGGCCAAGTTCTGGGACCTAAGAGGTTATTCAGGGATGAAAGGGAAATTAAGGCTAACAAGGTTTGAATAAAGGTGTAATAGGAGCAAAATCTCTTCGTTTCACTGTAAACCAGGTGTTAGGAGAGGATGGAAAATACTACGGAAGAAAGGGAAAACAGACGCGGTACAGTAACAAGGAAGGAAAGGGGTTGCAGCTGGGGGCCGAAGGGATGCTGTAAAGAACCTTAAGTGATGCCTACGGTGCACCACAAGAGGGGCACCGACACCTCCAGTCCGCAATCCCACACCACAACCCCCTGTGTAGAGCATGTGTTAAGGTGAGTTTACACTAGACTTCACCCCACACTGCATGTGAATGACTCATCGCCACTCATTCCAAATTCTTGTTAGCCCTGCCTACTTGACTGCTCATCAAGAGTCACGCCACACCACTAACTCACCCTAATGAGTACTCAAGTAGATGGGGCTAACAAGAATTTGGGAGGAGTTGGTGATGAGTCTTATGCATGCAGTATTAGGTGAAGCCTAGTGTAAACTCACCTATAGTTTAAGAATAAATTTTCTAACGCTAGACTCACATTGCCAGAAGTAATTACTCCTACAATTAATGGAACAATAAATCCAGCGATGGAGGCCACAGAGTTTGCTATTCCTTTCAACACTCCAGCGAAGTTAGGGGAGATGTCTTGTTCCCCTAGATAAGCGCCGCTAAGTTGGGCACTGTTGAGACTCTCTGCTGTACACAGTAACACAACAATTAACGTTGTGTTGCAGTCCACGAACCACATGGCTATTAGGCACAAGGAAGATGAGTAAAGACCTGTGGACATACATGAAATTAGTTGCAACCTGCATTGATGGGCATTGGGTCTAAGGCTAGGCAGGATCAGGAAATGATACTCAGCATTGTTTTATATCTTCATTGCAACTGACTCACAGCGGAAGGAAGTACAGATAGCTCATGATGTGGACAATGACGTCACTTTTCTGAGTGGTGCTTAGGCGCTGCCAGCAGCTTCATTCTAACACATCTTACATCTCCCTCCCAAAATATTAGGAGGAAGGTTATATTTTCAAAACTTATTATTAACAATACATTAGCAACATCAAAAACAGAACACGACAAACAAAATGCTCAACACTCTCAAAGAAAAACATCAGACAGGTATGGTAAATCATAATTATAATGATTAATGGCAACATTAGGACGACTGAAAAAGAGAGAGAGAGAGAGAGAGAGAGTGTTCAACATCAACGGCATTAACATAATATCAAGTGAAACAATCATCACATCAGCATTGCAAAATGTGCACCAACAATGAGTTGTGAATGCAACATCAACATGAAATCTCACACAGAAGAAGATTATCATTTCGCAAATACGAGATCAAGGTACATCTAAATGTAGTAAAAAGAACAAAGAAAACTTTCATTTTGTAAACACAGAATCAAAGCATGGTTAATTATATATAATCATTCATCCAGGCAGGGGCCTCTCTCTTCCTTGTAGGCCGTACCTTTGGCGTTGATGGGGAAGACTTTGGCTCATGAGCCACTTCGTCATCAGTAGGAGTGGCTCCTGTTGGCTCACTGGAGGGTGATTCAATGACCTTGAGGTGTCTTCTGTTTCTTATCGACGAACGCCCACTGCCACTTAGTCTTACTGTGTACTGTCTATGAGGTCATTGCTCGACTATAATTCCTAGCCTGTCCCAGGCCTTAGTCATCTGGTTCTGAACCCTAACATGTGTGCCTGGCTGTACGGGCGTGAGCCTCCTGTTGGTGCCTCTTTCAATTATCTTCTCATTTCTTTGTGCTACTTGACATTCTCTTTTTCTAATGGATTTTCTCCAGTGGCAGTCTACCATATAGTTGAGTTTTGCAGTCGGTACACCATCGGATAACTGTCTCCCAGCTGCCAGTTGTGTCGGGGATTTATTTATACCCCTCAATGGCGTGTTCAGGTACTGTAGCATTCCCAATGACACCTTGTTGTTATCGAGGCTTCCAGTCCCACTGATACTTGTTCTAATTATCCTCTTTGCGGACTTAACCGCAGCCTCAGCTTTCCCATTTGACCACGGGTAGTGGGCAGATGATAGGCGTATGTCAACTCTCCATCTCTTGTAGAAGGCCATCATTTCTTCCCTCACTAGGTTGTTGCTGCCGTCCGTAGACATTTGTTCAGGTGCTCTCCATCGAGTGAAGTAATTCCTGAGTTTTGTCATGACCTTTGCAGATGAGGTGCCATTAGGGAAGTGGGCTATTTCTAGCCAGCCTGTAAGCCTGTCGCAGTACGCCATGTACGTGTGTCCTTCAAGCTGAAACAGGTCCATGACAGTCTGTTGGAACAGATACTCTGGGGCAGGGGTCATCTTCATGACTCTGGTAGGCAGTGATGGTGAGTGGGCGTCGCACGATGTACATCGTGAACGATGATGCTGGAGGTCACCCTTGATGCCCGGCCAATAGACCGAATGTCTTGCTCTTCTCAACATTGTTCAGCATGAAGGTTGGCAGTTACCTGATAGCGGAGCCCTTCGGGGATGACAAGGCGGATGCAGTTGTCACTGATAAACGTTCTCTGATGCCGTAGGGGCCTCAAACATGCAATTTCTTGGGATTTCTTCGGGTTCCAGTCCTCTGCAGTCACTCGAACAACTAGTAGCTGATATGCAGGGTCATCCAGGGCAGCCTCTTCAACAATTTTCTAATCTATGGTGCACTGTTCCTGTAGGTTTCCTGTGATTGCTGACACCACCGTAATTGTTAATTCTTTGTTGAAGCTCTCATCCTGTCTATCTGGCGCGGTCCCCAGTGCAGAAAATCGAGAGAGGAAGTCAGCAGCATGATTTCTCTTGCCTGGTAGGTATTTAACATGGAAATTATACAATAATGTTTTCTCCTTCAACCTGAACAATCTGGGGTTGGTAATATCGCCCAAGCTTCTATTGCTAGTAACTTGACTGTGACAATTGCCAAGTTCGGGCAGCCCAATAAGAACAGTCGTGCCTTTTTTAAGCACCAGGCCATGGCAAGGGCTTCCCCCTCCACCGCTGCATACCCAGACTTGGCGGGCATGAAGAAACGGCTGCCACAAAGCTCTATTCTCCAACCATCTCTACAGCAGAAGGGGGTTTTGATGGAGGTACAGCTGCAATATTGTTGGAGGATGACAAAGCCCACGCCCTCTTCACTCCAGTCAGTGACTGCAACAGTCGGCCATAGCTTGTCGTAGTAGGTGAAGTCATCCTTGGCTAACTTGCAGATGGTGTCTTGCACTTGACAAAACTTCTCCTGAAGTTGCTCATCCCAATAGACCTGTTTGCTGAGGGCTTCTTCAGTAAGTCTCTAAAGTGGGTCATGATGGGCGCTGTTGTCAGGAAGGGGCCAGCTTGTTGACGAAACCATACCATAACCTGATGTCAGATATTGTGGGCTTTTGGGGCATTGAAAAACTTCTGATGGCAGATAGACGATCTTCTGAAGGCTTGTAGGAGTCCCAACCGACGTCAAACCCGACGAATTCCACTTCTTTCTTGCAGAGCTTGAATTTTTCTGGTTTTAAGGTGATGCCTTTATATGCACAGACTGTGAGGAAGTCATACACATGCCAAAAGGACCCTTCCACGCTTGAATCATAGAGAAGTGTGTCGCCCATACACTTGAACTTCCTGGGTACTTCTTCAATGGCATCATCAAAACGACATGAATATGTGTCGGAGGCAGAACAATGCCCCATTGGTGTCCTTTGGTATTGATACCTGCCCCAAGGTGTGATGAATGTAGTTAGGGGTATGCTTTCCTTGTCCAGTTCTACCTGGTGAAATCCCCAATAGGCGTCGGCCACAGTCTTGTAGAGCAAAGGGGAATGCTTGATACCATAGCGAAGGGCGTGGGGGTATGGTGGGTCTCCCTTCTACAACTTGCGTTGAGCTTTTGATAGTCAACTGTACGTCTTGGTTGCCCTTATTTCTTGGCCACAACCACCATACGTGAACACCATTCTGTGGGCTCTCCAGGGGGAGCTTGCTGTAAGACCCCTCTCTTGATGTCCTCCAATTGGGCTTTCACCTCTTTTTCCCAGTGCTTGGGTACTGATGCAGGTGTGTGGCAGGCATAAGGAATTGCGTCAGGTAACAGGTGGATATGGTGGGATTCCCCTTCCATTACCGGGAGGGGTTCTCTCTCGGTGTTGAAGTTCGTTCTTGAAAAATGGACTAATACTAGTCTTCTAATCTGGTAAAATTCTCCTTAGTTGGGGGAAACGGGATGGTCGATGGTCTTGCAGGTTGATCGGTTCCTTCGGCTAACGTATGGGTTGCACTTGTTGCTGTGGCGGTGGAGTACACGAAGGGGGCATGGTTTGGAAACGTTTCTGGCACCAGACCTAGTTTCTTGCAAGCGTCCAAGGATAGATAAAAGTCAATGGAAGACTTTACAAATACACTTCCTCGGTTGTGTGCCTCCCCTTGTATTCTTTAGTACAATAGGTCTACCCTAAACACTTCAGATGTAGGGTGGCAAAGTTTTGTAACCCTCCCTTCAATCTTAGCTTAGCTGGTTCCATGTTCATCGTCGCAAGAATAGCAGGTCCTGCAACACAAACCTGGGCACCGGTGTCTGGCACCACTCGTACACCGGACTACTCTCCAGAGTTGGCCAAGCATACATCGCAACAAATAGCGGGTTGCGGGGATGGCCCATTCTGCAATCTTGCCTCTGCCGCCGTAACAACTGCGATCACTGCACTCACTATGTCCGACTCCGCCGCCAGACCACTGACGTTTTTCCTGGCGCTCCGCCCTCTACAACACTTCTTCAGGTGTCTGGTTTTACCGCACCCGTGGCATGTAATGTTTCTCGTGGGACATGAGGAATACCCAGGGGTATGATGAATGCCACAATTACCACCGGCAGCAACTGTTCTAGGGGGAGCTGCTAGGCCATCCCCTACTACGAAGGGCATCGTCACGGGCGGCCTCAAATGCACTGCACATGACTGAGGGAGCCGATATAACGAATATTACATGATTGAAATACATGCCTTTTGAGCACTTTATCACTTAGGCCTACCATGAGCTTACGCAATATCATATATTCAGATAAATCGTGATTACAATTAGGACATGTGAATACATAATCGGTAGCCTTTTGCGTACACTTAATAAAAAAAATCATTAAAGAACTCACTAGGCTTATGGGCCAAATAAAAAAACTAGCCACTGCACTGCTTGATTAGAAGCTTTAACCACTAGTTGCTTAACTGCATTGAATGCCCCTTCAGTAGAAAGGGCACTCCACTGGGCATCAGTATATCTAGAATCAAGGGCATGTTGCATTATTGAGACACAATGTAGCTTTATGTGATGAACAGCCTCGTTAGGCTTCAACTTGCATAGCTGCAACCAACAATCCACTGACCGTTTCCAAGTCCTGAAGGCTGCAGGAGACCTCTCAGCCTCGCACTTTTCTGGAACTGCTAACAAAGGGATCCTTGGTTGGGGGACATTGCTATCCTGGAGTGACAACGCTGTTATCTCAGCCTGAAGATTCTGGATGGCCTGTTGCTGGGTTTGTAACACGTAGTGAACCTGCAGCAGTGAAGCCGGTGATATCCTGACACCGGTTCCTGAGTTTCCTGTCCTTGCAATCTTGCACCCAGGGGATGCAAACGAGGGTTGTCTTGGCGGTGGTACTATGCCGTGTTATAGTTATCGCTGTAGGCCCTATTTCTTCATGCACTGCGCCATGTTGGGTCTAAGGCTAGGTAGGATCAGGAAATGATACTCAGCATTGTTTCATATCTTCATTGCAACTGACTCACAGTGGAAGGAAGTACAGATAGCTCGTGACGTGGACAATGACGTCACTTATTTGGGCGGCGCTTAGGTGCTGCCAGCAGCTTCATCCCAACACATCTTACAAAGGGTCTCATCCTTAGCTGTTAGTCGTGATGGTATCTATAATGATATACAGTGACTCTGTAGGCTGAGTACACACACATAACAAGTTTGGAGTCTGAAATCAGCGGTTTCCTGTAATAGAGTGGCATCTCTGTTCATGTCTGAAATCGATTTGTCAGATGATGCAGGACTGATCCACATCTCTAAAAAGTTGCTTATATCTTATACTTCTGCCGTTCTTTTACTTATTTATTGGTGGCCTACTGATACCTAATGAAAGGCGCACACGTATCATAACCAATGGACATTGATAATTATTAATAGACATATCAAAAGTACATATTCGTATAGAATGAAACAAAGTTTTTTTTTAAAGGCTGAATATGTTATCATAAAGCACCATAAATAAACGTTCACGAATGGTTGGTATAGAAATCAACAAGTTCAAGGTGTATTGAGAAATATGAAGAAATGTAACTACCTTGCAATCAATCTTGTAGTGAATGTCAGTGCGATGTATACAGTTAAGTTAATTATCTGAGTCTAATTCATTTTGAAAGTTTCAATGGATGCCTTGTGCTAGTGAAAAGTGTTCATATTCTTATTACAAAGAAGAGCAAAAGACAAAGATCCTTGGTGAAAAATAAAGATGAAATCATAGTCAGATCTACACGCC